>NC_090184.1:1577546-1797546 GCF_024679245.1 Pseudorasbora parva
GAAATATAGTTTGATCTTAAAGGGATAGTTCACCCAAAAATGACAATTCTGTCATGATTTACTCGCCCACATGTTGTTCCAAACCTGTGTGAGTTTCTGCTGAACACAACAGAAGATATTTGGAAGAATGTTTGTAATAAAGCAGATTAAAAAAAAAACAATCACTACCATAGTAGGGAAAAAACTATTGTAGTCAATGATTGCTCTCTCTGCTTAGATACAAACATTCTTCCAAATATCTTCTGTTGTGTTCAGCAGAAACTCACAGGTTTGAAACAACATGAGGGCGAGTAAATGATGACAGAATTTCATTTTTGGGTGAACTACACTGCAAAAAAATGCATTTCTTACTTAGTATTTTTGTCTTGTTTCTGGTCAAAATATCAAAACATTCTCACATTAAGAAACATTTACTAGACAAGCAAAAATATTGTCTTTTTTGGGGGGAAAATAACTCTAAATGAAGAGAGTTTTTGCTTAAAATAAGATAAATAATCTGCCAATGGGGTGAGAAAAATAATCTTGTTTTCTGTTTGAATTAAGATTATTTTTCTCACCCCATTGGCAGATTATTTATCTTATTTTAAGCAAAAACTCTCTTCATTTTGAGTTATTTTTCCCCAAAACAAGACAATTACTTTTGCTTGTCTAGTAAGAATTTTTAGATGTTTGGATGAGAAACAAGACAAAAATACTAAGTAAGAAGAGCATTTTTTGCAGTTAAGATCCAATGTGAGCTGGATATTTGCTGGTGGAGTCTCTCGCACTCATGTAGACACACTCTATACAATATTGCAAACGTCTCTTGAAGTCTTTTGGTTGTCAGTAAACCATCAGAAAGCAGAATTGTGTCCCAAAACCACAGTTATTATATAAGGCATGATCCCTGTGAGAGCCGAGCTTTAGCAGAGCGGTTCCGTCATCTGTTGGGCGTGGCCGGCGTGAGTCACATGCTTCTGCTCGGGCTCAGCTGATTGGTCGAGAGCGTGCTGGATGAGCGTGTTTCTCTGCATCTGCTTGGCCTTGTTGTACAGCAGGACTCCCACGAACACCAGAACCGTCCCCACCGCAGACACCGCGGTGATTGGGTTACTGAACACGATGATGCTCAGCCAGATGGACAGCGCATGCTTCACCGTGCTCGCCACGCTGCACACACACACACACACACACAGCATCAGTACACTCAGTGTGTGCTCATCACGTAAGCAAGGCAAGGAAAGTTTATTTGCACATTTCATACCCAATGGCAAGTCAAAGTAGCCTGGATGCCAGCCACACTGCAGAAAATGCTCTTCTTACTCAGTCATTTTGTCTCGTTTCTAGTCTAAATGTCTAAATATTCTTAATTCAAGATGCAAGATCAGTAAAACGGCATGATATTTTTCTTATTTCTGTGTGAAATCTTGTTTCTTGTTTCCATCCCAATCAGAAATAAGATTTTTTTTCTCACCCCATTGGCAGATCATTTTGAAAAATATCTTTTTATCTGATCATCTGATCAAAAATATATTTTTATCTGTCATTTTACTGATCTAGTAAATGCCTCTTGATTTAAGACTTTTTAGACATTTAGACTAGAAACGAGACAAAATTACTGAGTAAGAAGAGCATTTTTTGCAGTGTGACATCCTTTTTAATCACTATTCCCTGATTTTTACTCAAGAACCTTCTTGTTAAACCCATTTTTATACTCAAATCTTTTTGTCAAACTTGCTATTTCCATCAAACCTATCTTTCACTCATCCTATTTAACTCAGATGAACATATAAAATAACAACACACTGCAAAAAATGCTCTTCTTATTTAGTATTTTTCAGTCAAAATCAAGATTAATTCATTAAATAAGTAAAATAACGAGAAATGTTTTCTAGTTTTCTGGGGGGAAATATCAAAATGAAGTGAGTTTTTGCTTAACACAGGCAAAATGATCTGCCAATGGGGTGAGAAAAATAATCTTATTTCTGATTGGGACGGAAACAAGAAACAAGATTTCAATCAGAAATAAGATTATTTTTCTCACCCCATTGGCAGATCATTTGGCCTGTTTTAAGCAAAAAGGTTAAGTATCTCATATTGTTTTACTAGTAAATGCATCTTGATTTAAGAATTTTAAGATATTAGACTAGAAACAAGATAAAATTACTGATTGAGAAGAGCATTGTTTGCACTGTAACCAAAATATAAGAACAAAGGTCAACTAATACAGTTATAAAAGAATAAAAGATGATGCACAGATAAGATAAGGAATCAGTCGGCCGTACAGTGCTCAGAGCTCATTCAGTAAATGCACAGCTGAACAGATGTGTTTTGAGTCTGGATTTGAATGTGGCTACTGTTGGAGCACATCTGATCTGTTCAGGAAGCCGATTCCAACTGCGGCTGGCATAATAGCTAAAGGCAGACTCTCCTTGCTTTGAGTGAACTCTTGGTATTTCTAACTGACTTGATCCTGCTGATCTGAGTGATCTGTTGGGTTTGTATTTAATCAGCATATCTGCGATGTATTGAGGTCCCAGCTCATTGAGTGATTTATAAACTAGTAATAGTACTTTAAAATCGATCCTAAATGTAACTGGAAGCCAGTGTAAAGACCTGAGGACTGGTGTGATATGGTCATATTTTCTGGTTCTGCTCAGAATCCTGGCAGCAGCGTTCTGTATGAGCTGCAGCTGTCTAATGGTCTTTTTGGGAAGGCCGGTGAGAAGGCCGTTACAATAGTCCACCCTACTGGTGATGAAAGCGTGAACCAGTTTCTCTAAGTCTTGCCTGGAGACAAAACATCTAATTCTTGCAATATTTTTCAGATGATAGTATGCTGATTTAGTTATTGCTTTGACATGACTACTGAAACTCAGGTCTGACTCTAAGGGTGCGTTCACACTTGTAGTTCGGTTAGTTTGGTTCGTTTGGTCCGGACCAAAAAACAAAAACAAAACATATAGTCCTGGTCCGCTTAGCGTTCACACGGGCATTTTTAACAGCGAACCTATAGTTACCGAACCAAAGGCTCAGGGAGACGCTCACAACCTGATTGGTCGGCTTATATGACGGAGGAGCTGCTTACGGAACACTCAGAACAACGCTGTGTGCTGATTAAACGCCATCATTTTATGCGTATACATATGGCATTATCTTTACCCGCTGAGAACTCATGAAGAGCTCATAAAATGTTCAAAACATTCAGAACAGCTCCAGGATTCCCTCCGTTGTGCAGAAAAGAGACGGCCGTTCTGTCCTCTCTGAGTCAAATGAGCAAGACTGCAGGTCCTTTGATGAGAAGAACCAGGGATGCTTTTAGAGCGTTTTTCTAGCATTTTCGAAACATGTCGGACCAAATATTGATGAGGCACTTCCTCGTTGCTCCACGTTTGCCCTCTAACGTTAACGTTATTCATTTTGGATACACTGATCCTTCCGTCATCAAATCAGCTGACATCTTGTGACATTACGTCCTGTTTTTGGTTCGTTTACATGTCTTTGGTCCGTCTTGCGTTCATATATCAATCGAACCGCACCAGAGTTCGCTTGTTTGGTGCGCACCAGGGTTCAGATGGCAGTGTTAACCGAGCAATCGCACCAGGGTTCGTTTTAATCCAACCAAACATGACAAGTGTGAACACACCCTGAAATCACACCAAGATTCCCGACTTCATTTTTTGTTCTTTTTGGTGCCGCACCTGAATGTGACGGGTGAGATGCGGCCCATGAGTGCGTAGGCCGTGACGCTCTGCAGGTGGAAGAGGACGCCGTCGAACAGCAGAAGCAGCACCACATCCTGAGACAGCTTGAAGTTCCGCTCGCTCTTCCCCAAACCCGGCAGATCCTGCGGGATACACCAACACCATCAACACCGTCACAACAGTTAACACACTGCAAAAAATGCTTTTCTTACTTAGTAATTTTGTCTTGTATCAGTCTAAATATCTAACAATTCTTAAAACAAGAAGTATTTACTAGAAAATCACATTTTTGTCTTGTTTTGGGGAAAAATAACTCCAAAATGAAGAGAGTTTTTGCTTAAAATAAGATAAATAATCTGCCAATGGGGAACATGTCTGTGCTGTGGTCATTGTGTGTGTGAACATGTCTGTGCTGTGGTCAGTGTGTGTGTGAACATGTCTGTATTGTGGTCATTGTGTGTGTGAACATGTCTGTGCTGTGGTCAGTGTGTGTGTGAACATGTCTGTATTGTGGTCATTGTGTGTGTGAACATGTCTGTGCTGTGGTCAGTGTGTGTGTGAACATGTCTGTGCTGTGGTCAGTGTGTGTGTGAACATGTCTGTGCTGTGGTCAGTGTGTGTGTGAACATGTCTGTGCTGTGGTCAGTGTGTGTGAACGTGTCTGTGCTGTGGTCAGTGTGTGTGTGAACGTGTCTGTGCTGTGGTCAGTGTGTGTGTGAACATGTCTGTGCTGTGGTCAGTGTGTGTGTGAACATGTCTGTGCTGTGGTCAGTGTGTGTGTGAACGTGTCTGTGCTGTGGTCAGTGTGTGTGTGAACATGTCTGTGCTGTGGTCAGTGTGTGTGTGAACGTGTCTGTGCTGTGGTCAGTGTGTGTGTGAACGTGTCTGTGCTGTGGTCAGTGTGTGTGTGAACGTGTCTGTGCTGTGGTCAGTGTGTGTGTGAACGTGTCTGTGCTGTGGTCAGTGTGTGTGTGAACATGTCTGTATTGTGGTCATTGTGTGTGTGAACATGTCTGTGCTGTGGTCAGTGTGTGTGTGAACGTGTCTGTGCTGTGGTCAGTGTGTGTGTGAACGTGTCTGTGCTGTGGTCAGTGTGTGTGTGAACATGTCTGTGCTGTGGTCAGTGTGTGTGTGAACATGTCTGTGCTGTGGTCAGTGTGTGTGTGAACATGTCTGTGCTGTGGTCAGTGTGTGTGTGTGAACATGTCTGTGCTGTGGTCAGTGTGTGTGTGTGAACATGTCTGTGCTGTGGTCAGTGTGTGTGTGAACATGTCTGTGCTGTGGTCAGTGTGTGCGTGAACATGTCTGTGCTGTGGTCAGTGTGTGTGAACATGTCTGTGCTGTGGTCAGTGTGTGCGTGAACATGTCTGTGCTGTGGTCAGTGTGTGCGTGAACATGTCTGTGCTGTGGTCAGTGTGTGCGTGAACATGTCTGTGCTGTGGTCAGTGTGTGCGTGAACATGTCTGTGCTGTGGTCAGTGTGTGCGTGAACATGTCTGTGCTGTGGTCAGTGTGTGTGTGAACATGTCTGTGCTGTGGTCAGTGTGTGTGTGAACATGTCTGTGCTGTGGTCAGTGTGTGTGTGAACATGTCTGTGCTGTGGTCAGTGTGTGCGTGAACATGTCTGTGCTGTGGTCAGTGTGTGTGTGAACATGTCTGTGCTGTGGTCAGTGTGTGTGAACATGTCTGTGCTGTGGTCATTGTGTGTGTGAACATGTCTGTGCTGTGGTCAGTGTGTGTGTGAACATGTCTGTGCTGTGGTCAGTGTGTGTGTGAACATGTCTGTGCTGTGGTCAGTGTGTGTGTGAACATGTCTGTGCTGTGGTCAGTGTGTACGTGAACATGTCTGTGCTGAGGTCAGTGTGTGTGTGTGAACATGGCTGTGCTGTGGTCAGTGTGTGTGTGAACATGGCTGTGCTGTGGTCAGTGTGTGAACAGTGACTGACCATCAGGAATATCCAGGCAGGAATGAGCATGAGCACTGCAGCGGCGCTGGTGTAAAACTGCAGCTCTGGAGGACTAGAGACAAAACCAGCAGAGCATCACAACACACTCCACTCTATCACTCTTTCAGGAGAAATCAACAGTGATTATATCGCTCTTTCAGGAGAAATCAACAGTGATTATATCGCTCTTTCAGGAGAAATCAATAGCTCTCACCTGAACTTGTACTTGTCCCCACTCAACAGCTTCTTGGAGAACACGTTCTGTAAGCTAAGACAGGGAGAGAGTGCATTAGACTAGGGCTGAGGGTGGCGTCTGTTTGTGAAGGGTGTGTGTGTGTGTGTGTGTGTGTGTGTATGTGAGCAGCACCAGTCCATGATGTTGGTGGAGAGCGCAGCCGAGAAGCCCAGCATGTTGAAGCTGACCTCAGTGGCAGTGCAGAGCGCCAGACCCGCCATCACAGGAATCAGAGACATGTTCACGCAGAAACCTGCCACACACACACACACACACACACACACACACACACACACACACACACACACACACACACACACACACACACACACACACACACACACACACACACACACACACACACACACACACACACACACACACACACACACACACACACACACACACACACAGTCATCAGAGTGCTAAGAGTATCAAAAGCTTGTTTTTCTCATAATTCAGATTTGTTTTCTCTATTTTTTCCCTCTTAATTTTGTTCTTTATCCTCGTCATTGTTTTTTTTAATCCTCATAATTAAAAAATATTTCCTCGCAATTCAGATTTTTTTTCTCTCGTAAAAAATCTGAATTACGAGGAAAAAAAATCAATTGCAAGAAAAAAAGTTGCAGTTAAATTTTTAATGTTTTAAAATGATAACGATCTTCCATACTGTGGTCTCTCCTTCAGCGTGAGAGGTGTTTGAGTCACTCCTTATAAGAGCGATCTCAGAGACGTGCGTGTGTGTGTGTGTGTGTGTGTGTGTGTCATTAGTTGGACAGGCTCCAGTCCGCACCTGTGTATTCCCCCAGGATGAGGCGGGACATGATGACGGTGAAGATGGGGGCGGAGCTCTTCACAGTCTCCGCGAACGACACGGCCACATTCTTCAGACTCACCAAACCCAGCACCACGGTGGTGAACCTGCACAGGAAGAGGAGGAATGAGCGGAAGAACGAGTCCATTCAGAGCCACAGCAGATCGCTATCAGCCAAGTCAAACATGTTCATGATATTTACACACATATGCAACATGAATCCTCATATCTCACACTCATCTGCATCTATATATATATATATATATATATATAGTGTGTGTGTGTGTGTTTGTTTTTGTGATAAATGTGTATAATGCCATGGGTATGACACAGGTATTACAGGAGAGGGTGAAATATGAGGACATTACCCATGGCCCCACTTTACAAAAGGCTTATAAATCACACAGGAGGAGTTTTTATGAGAAAGTAAAAATGCAGAATGTTTCCTGTGATGGGTAGGTTTAGTGTATGTGTATGTGTGTGTGTGTGTGTGTGTGTGTGTGTGTGTGTGTGTAGCCCCTTTCACACTGGACGTGGGTCCCGCAATATTCCCGGAGCATTGCCGGGTCTCCTTCTGTGTGAAAGCAACCACGTCCCGGGATTGATTACCGAATTGAACCCGGGTCGGGGACCTAGTAACATTGCGGGGTTCGACCCGGGACGAGCGCTGTGTGAACAAAAGCCGAAACTAATGCCGCAACGTGTGCGTAGTTATCGTGCGACTCCTAGAGCTTGTTTCTTCAATAACACAACCCTGCAGTGCCAGAAGAGCTCGTCGGTGTTTTAAACGCAGAGAGTGTTCGGATACAAAAGAAACTAAAATTAAACAAGCAGAAATGAGCACAAACTGGACACAAGTCGAGACCACGGAGCTCCTTACTATCCGCGCTGAAGCGGAGATCGCTCGCCGTTATACGTCACATCCGGATGTCACGCGTCAACTCGACCCGGGACCGTTAAGCGTTGTGTGTGAAAGCACACATATTACGGTATTTCACTGGCAGTGTGAATGGACCAAATCTAGCGGCCCGGGAACAAATGCCGGGTCGCATTATCCGTGTATTTGCCGGAATCGCAGTGTGAAAGGGGCTTATGTGTGTGTGTTGGGTAAGTTTAGGGGCAGTGTAAGGGGATAGAAAATTGAAGAGTGTGTGTGTGTGTGTGTGTGTGTGTGTGTGTGTGTGTGTGTGTGTGTGTGTTGGGTAGGTTTAGGGGCAGCGTAAGGGGATAGAAAATTGAAGAGTGTGTGTGTGTGTGTGTGTAATGGGTAGGTTTAGGGGCAGGGGTAGTGCGCGCGTGTGTGTATGTGTGTGTGTTGGGTAGGTTTAGGGGCAGTGTAAGGGGATAGAAAATTGAAAAGTGTGTGTGTGTGTGTGTGTGTGTGTATGTGTGTGTGTGTGTGTGTGTGTGTGTGTGGGCAAGCGCACCTCATCAGGCCCACGAACAGCATGATCATGAGGAAGTTGGAGGGGTATTCAGTGCGGGACTTGTGGTGGTACAGCGGGCACGGCACGAACATCTTCACACAGCCGATGACCGTCGTGGTAAGCATCTGGACGGCACCTAAACCACAGACGCAATAAAGAATATTTACAGACATTCACTGCACATCTAGTTATATGGGTTCATCTCACAAAAACATTATATTGATTCCTAGTTTTGTTTCCAATAAGGTAAACATTTTTAAGAAATCATTCACATTTATTCTCAGCCTTACTGCAACACATTTTATTGTAGCTGAAGACAAATCAACAGACCAAAGAGCAAAAACAACTAGCCTAACTAATATACATTTCAGGCATTATTAACGACAACTAAACACTCAGTAATTAAAAAAGAAGACTCTCTTTAAGTCTCTTATTGGAAGTATTATTATACACTGATCAGGCATAACATTATGACCGGTGAAGTGAATAACACTGATGATCTCTTCATCACGGCTCCTGTTAGTGGGTGGGATATATTAGGCAGCAAGTGAACATTTAGTCCTCAGAATTGATGTGTGTGAAGCAGGAGAAATGGGCAAGCGTAAGGATTTGAGCGAGTTTGGCCAGATTGTGACGGCTAGACGACTGGGTCAGAGCATCTCCAAAACTGCAGCTCTTGTGGGCTGTTCCCGGTCTGCAGTGGTCAGTATCTATCAAAAGTGCTCCAAGGAAGGACCAGTGGAGAACCGGCCACAGGGTCATGGGCGGCCAAGGCTCATTGATGCACGTGGGGAGCGAAGGCTGGCCCGTGGGGTCCGATCAAACAGACGAGCTACTGGAGCTCAAACTGGGGAACACATGGCCCCAGGATGCACTATGGGAAGAAGGCGAGCCGGCGGAGGCAGTGTGATGCTTTGGCCAATGTTCTGCTGGGAAACCTTGGGTCCTCCATCCATGTGGATGTTACTTTGACACGCTCCACCTACCTAAGCATTGCTGAGACCATGTTCAGCCTTTCATGGAAACGGTATTCTGGTGGCTGTGGCTCTTCCAGCAGGATAATGCTCCTGACACAAAGCACAAATGCTTCAGGAATGGTTTGAGGAGCACAACAACCAGTTTGAGGCGTCGACTCGGCCTCCAGATTCCCCAGATCTCGATCCAATCGAGCATCTGTGGGATGAGCTGAACAAACAAGTCCGATCCATGGAGGCCCCACCTCACAACTTACAGGACTTAAAGGATCTGCTGCTAACATCTTGGTGCCAGATACCACAGCACACCTTCAGGGGTCTAGAGGAGTCCATCAGAGACGGGTCAGGGGGACCAACACAATATAACAAGAAAAAAAAACGAAATAAGAAGAGCATTTTTTGCAGTGTGTCAATACTGTGTGAATCAGAAAGAACTGTATAAAGTGACACACATCGGCATTCAACCAAAAAAATACAGAGATTTTTAGTATTTCACCCAGTATGGGGTAGATGTGCTTCATTATCATTAAAATAATGTGCATCTTTATAATGCAGGACTGACACATTTCATTGAAATGTAACATTATTTCCTCGTTATTTCACTTGGGAAAATGTTTTTACTTTTTATTTTGGGTGGAATGAGGCCAAGTTCCCTCAGGCCATTCGCTCTGTTTGCCAAACAGTGGTTTATTACACTTATCACTGTTTGAGAATCAGCGTTAACAAACAGTGTTGGGAAACCTACCCAGCATGCTCGGCTCTCCCTCCAGCAGAGAGAGGATGTACTACAATGTAGGAAACCGATCGGTTTCTGTGAGAAACACAACAGTATGTATGTCTGGCGCGATCATAGATATATATTATGTAGATGCCTCATTCTGCTGATCCGTGCAGGCACTAATGAGGAATCTATCTATCTATCTTTCTATATATATATTAGGGATACAACACTACAGTTAGTCCACGGTTCAACACATACCTCTGTGTTTCGGTTCGGTTCGTTTTTTTTGCTATTCTATTCTTAGGCGACAGGAACAGAAAAAGGTTAAGGAGAAAATGTTTTTATTGCAATACTCTTTCTTTATTTTACTTAAAAGACTTGAAAACACTTACTTAAACTTAAAACTTTACCTAAAAAACCCTTGTACACACAGTCCCAGTGTGTTGTATAATATAAAATAAATAAGTACAAAAAAAAAAGAGATGTACAGCAGCATTTAAATATGAAATTGAATTAATAAATGCAGGCTTAAATTAAAACTACATAGTCTTCAATATACAACATTTATTAAAAGCTACTGTATTAAAGGTCTTTTTTTATTAAAGCAGCACTAGGTAACTTTTCAACCTTCATAATATATTTTCAAGACTCTTGTGATGATAAATCGACTTACAATAGGTTGAATGACACGTCTGCCATAGCCTGATGGGGTCTGTCTCGTTTTTAATCGTACTTTTAAACTTCGGGTTTCGGGTAGTAACCCGAGAAAAAGAAAAGAACTACAGAATTCGACTGCTTTACGTCATATACGTCACTTCCACCAACACACACACTTCCTTACATTCGGACGTGCGAGCCCAACTTTGTTCGTCGGATAATATAGTCATGTCCGAAGCAGCACAGACAAATAAGAAAGAAAAGGTTTTGTTGGAGGAAAGCAATAAGAGGAAACGAGAGAGTGCTGTGATTAAAGGCCGGACGAGGATCAACATGTGACCAGCGTTTGCTCGTCGGCGTGAGCTGAAGGAGGCGTGCCCGACCGATGCTGTCCTGCTTGTTATGGTGATTACCGACCACTCAAACACTGAACTGAAGGATCATATAGATTCTGTAAAACGCTAACCAATAGACTACTATAATGACGCTGGCTTGGAAACGTGAGCATCGTGATTATTTGGCGTTTGAAAAAAATAAAACCCATGAAATGATATTCATATGACATGCTGAAGCATATGCCACTGACTGTACCTGGGATGAAGACATTTCCCACGCGCCGCCAGAAGAACACCTGCATGTGAACTCCTCCTGCAGTGTTCAGGGGAACTGTTAGTGCTGCACCGACCCGCGGGACGCTTTTATGAAGTTATTTGGCCCGCACCGCACCACTGTATATATCTTTACAACCCGCCGCGCACCCGCGACCATTAAATAGACATACGGGGCCCGCGGGTTATGAGACGACCCGCGCATCACTAGTTCAGGGCTATCAGGGCTGTCATGTCAACAAATGCACGCGTGATTGCATCCCCTGATGGAGGAGGACAGATCTAACGACAGTAGCTGAGGACATTATTTTTTCCCAACTGTAGGGGGACCCCGAGAGCAAAAGTTACCCAGTGCTGCTTTAACATCATTTTAGAGGTTACTGTCCCTTTAAGGACAATCGGTTCACTATAGGCTGCTGCTGTCAATTGAAGACCTGCTCATCTCATATACACACACACACACACACACACACACGATTTTACTTTCACTTTAGACATAACCGACTGTGTTTATATGTTAACCGTGTGTGTGTTTGACAGTATTAGCGCAGTAAGACTGTCCAGTAATTGTGTGTGACAGACGTTTAGTGCGCGCGCTCAATGCAAAACAGTGCATACACGCCAAAGAAATGTTTAACCGGCAAGGCTTTAAAACGCGGCTAACACCCCCTAACTTTAGTGCATATGATTGGATATCTGCTCATATCAGCGCGTAGACTCATAGACTAACTCAAACAGAGCCGAAATAAACTGACAGGAATATTTCAAACGGAGAGAAATGGAAATAATTAATTAAATGCAAAACCGAGTACTAAGTATTGTGACATCCCTAATATATATCTATAATTGCGCCCGTTTGACCTCATCAGACGGCAGTAATAGCGGATGGGAACACTAGATGAGATTCATCTGATATGAGGTAAAATAACACAAATACTGTTGTGTTTCTCACAGAAACCGATCGGTTCGTGTCTTAAGACATCAGTGTGTCGTCACGAGCAGCAGGGTGTGTGTGTGTGTGTTGTCTAAGCATGTTTGTTTTGCTCTCATAGAATTGTTCCCCATTCACATCATTATATGACCGACACACAGCAACGGTTGAGTTAAACATCTTCATTTGTGTCCTGAAGAAACACACACACCTTCATTAGTGTTCTCCTGAAGAAACACACACACCTTCATTAGTGTTCTCCTGAAGAAACACACACACCTACATGTTGATGTCCTGGGGTCAGCAGATCAACATCAGGCTCATTTATGGCTGAACTATCCCTTTAATTCAGATTTTTTTCTCGTAATTCAGTTTTTTCTCGACAGTGGTGTATTACACCTATCATTGTTTTAGAATCAGCGTTAACAAACAGTGTTGAGAAACCTACCCAGCATGCTCGGCTCTCCCTCCAGCAGAGAGAGGATGTACTTGTTGAGGAAGAGCGTGCAGAAGCTGAAGAAGTACCAGAGGGCCAGATAGGTCAGCGCTCGGGAGTTCCAGACTCCGGCCTCCGCCTCGATCACCGTGGTCTCGGTGATGGTGATCTTCAGCACCGGCTCTCCCGGTGAACTCTCGCTGCGGGACAGCGAGACCCGGTCCGGGCGCGGCCGAAAGCTGCTGAACGAGGGCCAGAAGGAGGATCTCCCCGAACGCTCGTTACCCGTCATAACTCCAGGAGGAACAAACCAAGGAGACTTTACATGCTACGGCATCTGCAAACACAGGCACACGAGCTGAGTTTAACCCAATCACAGCATTCCAGTGCAAAACTCCAGGGCTCGAGCGCCGCATACGCACAAAACAGGCCCGGATATGGTTGGGATCTATAAAAAAAATTTAATTCACGTGAAAATTGTGCAAGTACACAAACTCTGGCCCATGAATACGGACATTGTGAGCAGCAGATAAAGGAAAAGCACTTTAAATCCTAATCTTAAACACAGCACTGCAAAAAATATTAAATAAGAAGAGGATTTTTTGCAGTGCTTTTACATCTGATACACACACGCGTGCCAGTCTCATTAATGTTTATCACTTCATTTACCAGAAATTAATAATCATAAAATTATCATCATAAATTTAATTATAAAAATGTATAATATTCTAATAAATAGAAATATTTGTAGTGGATGTGCTGCTTTTGAACACGTGTTTTAATGTTTAAACTACAGCTTGCCGTATGATCATAACAGAACTCATATTTTCACACAAATAATGATCAATAAGCGCAATAAGGCCTGTCTGTCTCATTAAAATGATAAGGCAATTAAAAATACTCTTTGGCCAGAGGAAAAGATTGAGTAAAACGTTCTCTTATTTAAATTTATTTATTCATATGCAAGGCTACTGAATGATTGTTAGCAATGTAATGTGACGGCACACGTATCTCATATTTTCCTAATGTCTCGCGCCGCTGAACCTGGTGTCACGCGGATGAATATGCAAATGATATGCAGATGAGGATATGCATATTAAAACTAGGCGTTGTAAGCGCCATATATGGATATTTCTGGGAGGAGACGAGGTGGGGATGTACGCACAATCTTCCGCGCACGCATGGTTTATGAAGGGAATTTTGCGCAGGTTCTGGAATCTGATTATAAATCTGAAAACTTTTAGGACGCAGAGTTTTATAAATGAGACGCCTGGTCTTTATTCAGTTCAGTCACGGATAGGCCTGTCTCGATAGCCGATATTAATCGCACAATAAAAAAATGAGCTCGATAATTTTTCCGGCCGTGATAATTGCCATTCGCATGCTTTATGTTTTCCTCGTCTCTCTCGTTGACTGCGCGCGCCTCGTCTGTTTGGGGAGGTGTGTATACTCGACGCGCAGACCGGGTGCGGCGTGAGGAGACGTCATTCTCGGACAGCAGATTCGTCTGGAACTCATGGCTCTTCGGTTGCGGAGACACACGCAAACTTACAAAATTTGACGTGCACAACGACACAATGACGTCCTTTTTGCCCCGCGCTCGAGCGGACGCGTCGTGTATGAACGAGGCTTAAAGCTACACTGAAGTTTGATAAACGCAAGTTAATTCTTCAGTTCAGTCTTTGTGTGCTAAAGGCTCATGAGGTCCTGTAGAGATAGAAATACACATTCTCCTTTTGCCAAATAAATGAAAAGCATGTCATCAATGTCTTCTCTCGCTGTATCAAAATATCCCTTTCCTCAGAGATGGTCAAGCTCAGTTTGTGCATGATTAGGCTATGATACAACAATATTTTTCCATACTATATCCTAAATTGAGGATAATTAATATATCATATGCTAAAGTACAAGAACCGTACAGAACGGAAAACCTTGAGCCTAAAACCGCGATAAGAGCCGAGCCGAACCGTGGGTTTAGTGAACCGCCGCCCCTAATATGCTCCTAAAACACAATCATCTGCTGCAGTTTTCATCCATTTTACTGATTTTGGTAATTATTTAAACACATTTTTTTATACAGACTCAGAGTCCATTGCTTTTATTGTTTTTGGTTGTTTTGTTCATTTACAGTGGTTATTTAAAATGTTTTCCGTTTTCAGTGTTAAATAGTCTTTAGAAATTAAAGTTTATTGATCTTTGAAAATTTGTATGCCCTTATCATTGTTTTAGATGAAAATGGTCTCAGAACGACAATATTATCATTTATCGCAATAATTTCTTAGCAGCAAAATCTTCCAGCAAAATTTGTTATCGTGACAGGCCTAGTCACGGGGCTATGGAAGCCCGTTTACGCCACTAAATAAAAAAATAAAAAGAGTAGTTGCGACTTTCTATCTCACAATTCACAATGCGAGTTATAAAGTCAGAATTCAGAAATAAAAAGTTGCAATTAAAACAAAATTACATGAACAAGATGCACGTCCTGAGCACTTATGATCATATAGAGCTGCAGTATTTCAGGCACTAAACACAGCGGGACGCTTTTAAACACTTAACGTGAAACACTATCGGCTGAGTTGCACCAATAAGGATTCGATGAAGTAAGTTTAACGCTAATCAAGGATTTGTTTATGAGCTTTATTTTAAATCGAGTTACTGCACCACGTTATTTTAAACATTAATTCCGCAGTAAAGCGCTTTAGAGCTGATCGAGCAGCAGATGGAGGATGAAGAATCTGCATTAGTGTAACCCAGCCTTAAAGTGCCATAATGCACTAAAACAGTGATATTAAAACATCACACTCAGTTTACACTTCATACAGGCGAGCAGATGAGCCACGAATATCAGCTTTATAATGGGTTTCAATACCCTCCCTCTAGCAGGAGTTGATGACGTGTTTAATGGCGCAAAGGCGGGGCATTGAGATCCACCAATAGCAAACCACAACCATCCAAACAATTCCCCTTTACACTCGATTTAAGTCATAATAGAGAAGAACTACAGCAACTTCATGCCAACTTAATTTATCAGATGTACTCCAAATACTATAGGTATGATGGATATGTATGAATACAAAAGCATGTGGATACATTCATTGTGTATACCTTATATTAAACAATACAGATAAAGAACAGTCATTTATGACACCGATGAGTTAAGATTAGACATGCCCAGTGCGAACAACAGTTCTGTCCTTATGAAACGGTATTGCGAAATAAAAACATGATACTCTACCCAATGTGTTCATTCAAGACATTTAAGCCGCATCGAAATAGGCTTCATCCTCGGAGCTGTTTCACACTCTTTCATGGAAGCAGTGGCTGAAGTTTAGGTGTGTGTGTGTGTGTGTATCGGGATTTATCGACACGTCTTAACTGATACTCCAGTGTGCGCAGATCTTCTTTCCTGATGTTTGTGCTTAAGCTGCGTGAGTCTGCGCAGTGCAACAAAGAAGCGGCGGCGAGAAAGGCGACCGAATGCTTTTGTTTTCAAACGCTCTGCGCAATCGGAGCGCAGCTTTGACTGGAAAAACTGCATGGACGTCAAGTTGCGGAAGGAAGTTTAAAAAAAACAGGTCTAGCAGGCCGGAAGTTGTCTCCATTGGCTAGGAACCCGTTAGTCCACACATATGGCAAGCCGTATTAACATTAATTATAAAAAGTTAAAGTAATTTCATGGTAAATCAGAGTAATACAGTTTGAATGTGCCTTATAACAGGGTGCAACAGGGTTTGCTTAGCAGACATTTAAACGTCCCCAAAATAGGCTGGTCCCTCGTCCTAGAAGTCAATGGGTTTTTGGTTAAATGGCTAAAATAAGTTCTGTGGTCTGTGGAAGACACTTTCAAATTTTATTCTATGATACATCAGTATTGTGATTATTTATTTATTTTTAGCTGTTACATGTCTTGAAAAACAAGTGTCTAATGAGGCTGTCGAGGACATTAAACGCCATCACGCCGAGCTTTTACAGCCTCATTATGCTCCTAATTGTGCTCTTATAAACGATTCTAACTCAAACGCTCTGGAATAATGTTTGAGATAAAAACTGTAAGAGTTGTGGGAAGATGAGCGATGGTGACGCTGAAGTCATGTGACCGTGGTGTCGTCCGTTCATAGCCTAACTTTAGCCTTTTACTTCTGGAGACTGCGTTCAGGCTTAGTTTATAAAGGTTGTGTTCATCTGTGAAAATGATCTTGATGGACAAAACGTGCAAGAATCCAAAAGCCAATGGGAAAATCTTATTGGGTTTTTCTCGAGGGAACTAGCGTGATGCTAACCGCCGGTTGGCCTACAAAGTGACATCACACCTGCAGTGCTCAATATGGCAAGCCGTTTTAACAATAATCCTAAAACTTTGAATTAATGTCATGTTAAATTAAAGTAATACTGTCTGTATGTGCTTTATAACAAACATTTGTCATATTTACACAATTGTATTTTTTCAATGTGTTTCAAGTCATAATTTTGTTATAATGTTTTGAACTAGTTGATATTTACAATGTTACTATTAAGCGTTTTCATTGTGTGTGTGTGTGTGTGTGTGTGTGTGTGTCTGAGTGCCCTTGTTTATATTACATTGTGGGGACCAGCCAGCGGCAACTCTGCCCATTTTTCTGCCCAACTCTGCCCCCTTTTCAAAAGGCTTATAAATCATACAGGATGAATTTTTTGACAAAGTAAAAATGCAGAATGTTTCCTGTGATGGGTAGGTTTAGGGCCTGTGTGTGTGTGTGTGTGTGTGTGTGTGTGTGTGTGTGTGTGTGTGTGTGTGTGTGTGTGTGTGTGTGTGTGTGTGTGTGTGTGTGTGTGTGTGAGCCTGTTTATGTGGTTTATGAGGACACAAATTTGTATAACTACATGGGTATTACACTGGTATTACTCTATAAATGTGGTTTATGAGGACATATCAAATGTCCCCATAATTCAAATGGCCTTAAAAACATACTAAATGATGTTTTTTTGAGAAAGTAAAAATGCAGAATGTTTCCTGTGATGGGTAGGTTTAGGGGCAGTGTGTGTGTGTGTGTGTGTGTGTGTGTGTGTGTGTGTGTGTGTGTGTGTGTGTGTGTGTGTGTGTGTGTGTGTGTGTGTTTGCAAGCGTAGTGAATTGTATTAAAACCAGACCAAAAATCCTAATAATCAAAATATATCCTAATAATTATTAATGTTAATACTAATACAGGGAACACACAACAATTAAAAAAACTTTAATAGATAATTTATAGATAATAAATGAGTTTTCAGCGATATTTTTGATATATTTTAACCACTCAAATAGGAAATGTCAGCGGTTTTCATTTCAGAAATCTGGTCACTTTAATTTACAGAGAATATCTGATGAGTATTTTACATCAATGACACGTCAAATAAATCAATAAATCCTCCGGCTGTGAGACATTAAGATAATGAGCAGATCTTTTGTTATCTGGACTGTTTCTTATTATTGTCGACTGTCATGATGTGATGAAGCCGTTGAGGTTTAGAGTCAGTCGCTCAGTTTGACCTCTAGATGTCAGTAAAGCTGAAGTCTGAGGACTGACTTCACATTAGCAACTCTTCTCTTATTCCTCCATTTATTCATTTATTTTACATTCATTCAGAACTTTTAATAAACATTTTGGGTTCCCACTCATTTTGAACAAGTATTGTTTCCATGACTTAAACCCTAATTATCATCACAAACATTTAATCTTTCATTATGAAAATTAAACCACACAATCACATTTATAGGTAGTATTTATTTATTTAAAACACAGTTCAATAGATTATCACTATTAGTGTCAGAGAATCAGATTTATAAACAGCTGAATCAAGTATTTCTATATCATTCAACATTAACCTTTACATCCATTTACTTCATGAACAAACGATCATTTCTCCTCTATAACTGAAATAATTATTCATTTAGTCTCATGTTGAACAAACACTGAAAATGTGCAGATGTAGAATTTACTGCTTCAGTGATTTGATGAAATACAAGAAAGAAAATATGATTTATAATTGATATATATTGATCTGAGTGTTGCTGTAGTGCTGGATATCAGTCATGTGATCATAACGGTCCAATCACAGCCACCAGACTGATATTCAGATCAACAGCTCTCACTCATGAGATATGGATTAAATATTGGAAACTGATGAAAGCAGGAAGATCCAGACCTACAGGAGTGACGTTTACTGACTATTGACCGCTAAGATCCTCAGAGAGTCATAACACCTGAAGAATGGAAAGAGTGTGTGAGTGAAGGAGGTTGTGTATGTGTGTAGGTGTGTGTTAGTTACAGGATCAGAGAATGACACCGTTCCTCTGCCATAGTCCACACACACTCTCACACGATCAAGCTTCTGTTTAACACGAAAACCATAACCATAATAAACTCCATACGACACACTCCAGACATCAGTCCTGAAGAAACTCCGTCCCTTCCTCTGGTTTGATGGTGTAGTTACTCCAAGACTCCAGAGTGAACTCTCTTTAACCTCCACATCCCAGCTGTGTGTTCCTGAGTTAAAACCCTCTGAACCCAGAACACACTCATAAAAGTCGAATCTCTCTGGATTATCAGGAAGAGGTTGATCATTCCCGCTGTATCTCACACTGGTCAGATCATCAGACAGGACGAGATGAGGATCAGCCGTGTTTGGATCCAGAATCACAGGAGCTGATGAGACACAATCAACAGATGCTTTTATTCTGATCTTCATATCATGATCAAGAGTGAACACACACACACACACACACACACACACACACATACACACACACACACACACACACACACACACACACACACACACACACACACACACACACACACACACACACACACACACACACACACACATTATTATGAATTATGATCCTAAAGATCAAACAGATTTCCTATCTATCTATCTATCTATCTATCTATCTATCTATCTATCTATCTATCTATCTATCTATCTGTCTTTGATCATCCATCCATCCATCCATCCATCCATCCATCCATCCATCCATCCATCCATCCATCCATCCATCTATCTATCTATCTATCTATCTATCTATCTATCTATCTATCTATCTATCTATCTATCTTTGATTATCTATCTATCTTTGATTATCTATCTATCTATCTATCTATCTATCTATCTATCTATCTATCTATCTATCTATCTATCTATCTATCTATCTATCTTTGATTATCTATCTATCTATCTATCTATCTATCTATCTATCTATCTATCTATCTATCTATCTATCTATCTATCTATCTATCTATCTATCTATCTATCTATCTATCTATCTATCTATCTTTGATTATCTATCTATCTTTGATTATCTATCTATCTATCTATCTATCTATCTATCTATCTATCTATCTATCTATCTATCTATCTATCTATCTATCTATCTATCTATCTATCTATCTATCTGTGGCAAGGGGGGCGTGGTTCAGCGAGGTCTGCAGCGGGAGAGAGGGCCGCGGGACGAGCGGTAAGTGAGTGGGTTGGACGCAGATTAATAACACCTGTCTCTTGTTCCAGTAATGAGCGCGGAGACGGGATAAAACACCAGCGGAACCAGAGACCAGGGAGAGAGAGAGTCAGGACGGTTGTTGCCAAACCCATACAGAGACTGAGTTGCCGGAAGCCGGAAGTGCCGACCCGGAAGTGATCGCTATTGTTTTGAGTCTGAGAGAAGCCACACTATTGAGTGTGTTTGACTATTGAGTTACAAAATAAAAGAGCAACAACCATCTAGCCGACCCCCGTGTCCTCTTCCTTCCTCACATTCACGAACATTGTTACACTGGTGCTGAAACCCGGGAAGGAAGTAGGACAGTGCCGCCGCCATGACAACGCCCTCCGCCTCGCCATTTGCGGATGTCATCAACTCCCTCGCGGTCCTCCACCAAGAACACCACCAGGCGTTGCTGGACCTTCGGACCGAACAGGAGCGCCGCTTCGAGGCGATCGTCCAAGGCCAGCAAGAGGACCGCGAGCGGTTCCGGAGCTGGATGGACCGGGAGGTCCGCGCCGAGGCCGCCGCACGGGCCAGCGCACCGGTTCATGTGCCCCTCCAGAAGATGGGGCCGGAAGACGACCCGGAGGCCTTCGTCGATCTATTCCAGAAAGCCGCGGAGGCCTGCGGGTGGCCCCGGGCACAGTGGCCGGTGCGCCTCATCCCCCTACTATCTGGAGAAGCCCAGGCGGCCGCGCAACAACTACCGGTCGCGAACCTCCTGGACTACGATGATCTAAAGAAGGCCATCCTTCAGCGGGTCGGCCGGACCCCGGAGCAACATCGTCAGCGTTTCCGGTCCCTGGAGTGCGGTGAGTCCGGTCGACCCTTCGCGTTGGCCCAACAGCTCCGGGACGAGTGCCGCAGATGGCTTCTGGCCGGCGGCAGCGACGTGGACCATGTTGTCGATCTGGTGGTGCTGGAGCAGTTTATCACTCGGCTCCCCAGGAAGACCGCCGAGTGGGTCCAGTGCCACCGGCCCACGTCGCTGGAGACGGCCATCAACTTGGCGGAGGACCACCTGGTGGCGTGCCCGGGGGTCGGCGCACCCCCATTAACTTCTCCCTCTCTCTCTCCCCCCTCTCTCTCTCTCTCTCGACCTGTCCCTCTCCCCAGGTCCCGCCCTCCAGGCCCTCCTCGCGTCCCCCCCAGAGGCCGGGGTGGGATGGGCCTTGGACCGTCTGGGAGTTCGCGGGTCCCGCCCAGGGGGGCGGGGCCGCTGGGGGCTGGTAGTGACAATGGCTCTGGTTCCGCCCCCTTTCCGCGCTCATCCTCCAACCCACTCCCCGCCACCGGGGCGGCGGGTAGGCCTGGGCTGGCCTGCTGGCGGTGCGGCGATCCGGATCATTTTGTGGACCGATGTCCGATGATGGACATCGGAACAATGATCCGGATCCCGGACGTCCAGCGGACCACCCCCGATCAAGCAGGAGAGTACCAAATTCCTGTGAGTATCAAGGGGGGTACATATCAGGCCTTGGTGGATTCAGGATGTAACCAAACCTCGATCCATCAAAGCCTGATGCAGCCTGGGGCATTGGATACAAGCCGCGTGGTTAAGGTGCGGTGTGTGCACGGGGATGTGGTGGAATACCCGGTTGTCCCGGTCACGATACAATTTCGGGGGAAAAAGCATAGTGTAGAGGTGGCGGTTAGTCCACACCTCCGGCATCCGCTAATTCTGGGGACAAATTGGCCCGCCTTTTCGGCGTTATTGGGGTCGTTATGCGCGGATGCCGCTTGGGAGAAGAAGGCGCGGAGGGGGGCGGCGCGAGTGCAGCTTGGGGAGACTGAGACGGGACCCTTGAGGACAGCTTCAGCGGAACCGAGCGGGGTCGAGAGACTGATTCTCTCGGACCGCGATGACTTTCCGCTGGAGCAGTCACAAGATGAGACCCTCAAAAATGCCTTCCAACAGGTCCGATCGATTGACGGTCAGTCTCTCCAACCTGCCTTGCCTGTCTCGTATCCATATTTTGCCATAATTAAGGATCGGTTGTATCGAGTGACCCAAGACACTCAGACAAAGCTAGATACAACCCAGCTGTTAGTACCAAAGAGCCGCCGGGAAATGCTTTTCCAGGCGGCTCATTCTAACTCAATGGCGGGCCACCTGGGACAGGCGGCCACGCTGAATCGTTTAATGACCCGATTTTTTTGGCCAGGCATTCATGACAATGTGCGCAGGTGGTGCGCGTCTTGTCCGGAATGTCAGTTGGTGAATCCACTGGCCGCCCCAAAAGCGCCATTGCGCCCCCTTCCATTAATGCAGGTCCCCTTCGAGAGAATTGCGATGGACCTCATCGGGCCATTAGAGCGATCCGCACGCGGACATCGTTTTGCGCTAGTTATCGTGGACTACGCAACACGATATCCGGAAGCAGTGGCTCTCCGCAACATCTCGGCGAAGAGCGTTGCGGACGCACTGTTTCGTTTAATCTCCCGGGTGGGGATTCCGAAGGAAATCCTCACTGATCAAGGCACGGCGTTTATGTCACGCACGTTAAGCGAATTGTACGGATTATTGGGCATTAAATCCATTCGAACCAGCGTCTATCACCCACAAACAGACGGCTTGGTCGAACGATTTAATCGCACTCTTAAATCCATGATCCGTAAATTCGTACAGGAAGACGCCAAAAATTGGGATCGGTGGTTAGAACCCCTCTTATTTGCTGTGCGCGAGGTCCCTCAAGCCTCCACGGGGTGTTCCCCCTTCGAGCTTCTCTACGGTCGGCAGCCACGGGGGGTGCTGGACGTCCTACGAGAAACTTGGGAGGAGGGGCCTTCGTTGGCCAAAAACGAAATTCAGTACGTCATGGACTTGCAAACAAAACTCCACACATTGGGGCGGCTATCTAGGGAGAATTTGTTGCAAGCCCAGGACCGCCAGAGCCGGTCATATAACAGGGGTACTAAACTACGCAAATTCACACCGGGAGAGAAAGTGCTCGTTCTACTCCCAACGTCGAGCTCAAAATTAATGTCAAAGTGGCAGGGGCCGTTTGAGGTCGCACGACAGATAGGTGAGCTCGATTATGAAGTGATACGATCCGATAGGAACGGGGCACGTCAAATATACCACCTCAACCTGCTAAAAAAATGGAATGAGGTGGAATCGGTGTTGTTGGCAACGGTGATCGGGGGAGAGGATGATCTCGGGCCAGAGGCGAGCATTAAAGCGCAATCAGTCGAAAAAAGTCGCACAAAAAGTCGCAATCAGTGAAAGAAAGTCTAAGGCCTTGTCAGGCCATTTAATAAACCAATATAATCTGCTGCCTGTTACCTGCCAAACTGAGACTAATGTGGGTGAAAAAATTATTACTGTTAAGTTAGCGCTTTTAAACATCTGTTCACTTAAGAACAAATCATTCCTAGTCAGCGACTTAAAGGGGGGGTGAAACACTCAGTTTCAGTCAGTGTCATGTCAATCTTGAGTACCTATAGAGTAGCATTGCATCCTGCATATCTCCGAAAAGTCTTTATTTTTTTAATAATTATATAAGAAATATGCGCTGTTCCGAGTCTTTCCGAAAAAAGCCGAGCGGGTGGGGGCGTGTCGTGTGAGCGGAGCTAAATAATGACGTGTACAGCAGCGCTGTAGTGTTGAGTCGAGTCCGTCATCCCTAACAGCGGGAAAAAAACTTTATTCAAAATAAAAATATGGCTTTTAATCAGATACAGCCATACATCTATGATCCGGAATCAGACCCAGAGGCTGCAGTTGAACAGGAGCAGCAGCAAAAACGACTAGAGCAGGACGTCTGTATGTGGTAAGTTACAAGTTATACACTAACTATATAATATGCTTAGCGGCTTGTGTTATTTACATATTTATACTTGAATTATATCGTCGTATTTTTGTCTTTGAAGGTGTACATGTGGGAAGTGCAGTTGTGCACGTGTGTTTGTGTGTTTACGCGTGGTTTGTGTAGAGACATTTGAAGCAGTCTCACTCACCCTTCTAACGTTGGGACTGCTCCATCCTTCAGCATTAGGCGATTGGGAAAATGCGGCGTCGAGCTGGGCCTTGTGAAACAGTCGGCACCGAAATGCAGCGAACAGATATAAACATTCGCGCAACTCAGTTGCTGATCCGGAAAAGCAAATTACATCCACTGTTGCCTTAACGCGGGGTTTTGGAGAATCTGTGCAAGACTGTCTTGGTCTGGCAACCAAAAACGCACTTTTTTGGTGACATTATGTGTAATTGTCACCTGTCCAGCAATCTACAAACCAGCGCTTTGATGGGCGTAGGCTGTTGCTTTCGCTCTCTCCCTCGCTCTCTCTCACGCGCTTCCGGTAGAATTGTCCGTAAGGCCCATACAAGGAAATTCCGCCCCCACTAACGTCAATGGGGACGCATGATCTCAAAAAACTTGCCGAAACTTATGACTAACCGGAAGTAGTATTTTTGACAAAGAAATACTCCCATCAAACGTCCACCTTAACTTTTGAAACTTTGTCTATGTTTAGTATGGGATTCCAAGTCTTTAACAGTGTAAAAAGATCAGTATGCATGAAACAGCATTTCACCCCCCCTTTAATAACCACAAACAACCTTGATTTTTTGCTTCTGAATGAAACGTGGTTAGAAGAAAACTGTAGAGCAACAGTCCTCAATGAAGCAGCCCCTCCTAACTTTACTTTTATGAGTGTCTGCAGAGCTGTTAGGAGAGGTGGGGGTGTTGCTGCTCTTTTTAAAGATTTCTATCAATGTAAGCAAGTATCATTTGGTGATTATTTGTCTCTAGAATATCTGGGTATTGTGTTAAAAGATTCTCCACGCATCCTGCTTATCATTATTTATAGGCCTCCGAAATACTCTGCAGGTTTCACTGAGGACTTTACAGAACTGTTATCAATAATTTCCTCAGAGTTTGACTGTTTTGCTATTGCTGGGGATTTTAACATTCACATAGATAATATTGAATCCAGTACAACAAAAGAGCTCATGACTGTTCTTAACACTTTTGATTTGACCCAGCATGTAAATGGACCCACACACAATCGTGGACACACTCTAGATTTACTTATCAGTAAGGGTCTAAACATTTCATCGATTGTTATTAAGGATGTGGCACTGTCTGATCATTTCTGTATTTTCTTTGACATATCAATCTCTCCTGCCATTGAAGCTAGATCTGTCTCTGTCAAAAAGAGATGCTTAAATGAGAACACTAATGTGCTGTTTATGAAGGCTTTATCTCTAACACCAAGCATATCTGCAGGCTCTGTTGATTTTCTCCTTGACTCCTTTAACTCAAAAGTTAAGAGTGTAATTGATGATATTGCTCCTCTAAAAGTCAGGAAAAAGAGTGGCAAACAAAAGGCACCATGGAGAAACTCAACAGCAGTTCAAATAATAAAAAAAAGACAATGCAGAAAATCTGAACAAAAGTGGCGGAAGACAAAACTTGTAGTCCATTATAACATCTATAAAGACAGCCTTCATGCTTTCAATGTTGAACTAGGCAAAGCCTTCTTCTCAAATATTATAAACAAACACATAAACAACACACGCACTCTTTTTGCTACTGTAGACAGACTAACAAACCCCCCGAGTCACATTCCCAGAGAAATGCTCTCAGACAGCAAATGCAGTGAGTTTGCTTCCTTCTTCTCCGAGAAAATCAAAAATATCAGAAAGGCGATCAGCACATCCTCTAGTTGCTCTGGGGTCAGTCAGATCAGACCAAACCCTCGGAAAATTACTATGTCTGATTTCGAAACAATTGACGGTAAAATTTTAGAAGACACAGTACAGCATCTTAAAACATCAACCTGCGCCCTTGACGCACTCCCCACTTATTTTTTCAAAAGTGTGTTTAACTGTCTGGAAGCAGATCTCCTAGAAGTGGTAAACTCCTCACTTCTCTATGGGACTTTTCCAACCACCCTTAAAACTGCAATAGTTAAGCCTCTTCTGAAAAAGAGAAATCTAGATAACTCCATACTGGGCAACTACAGACCAATCTCAAATCTCCCCTTCATAGGCAAAATCATAGAAAAAGTTGTTTTCAATCAACTAAACAAATTCTTAAACTCAAACGGATTCTTTGACAATTTTCAATCTGGTTTCCGACCTCATCACAGCACAGAGACAGCGCTCATAAAGATTATAAATGATATTTGCTTAAATACTGATACAGGCAAAACATCAATTCTGCTTCTACTCGATCTCAGTGCTGCATTCGACACTGTTGACCACAACATACTTCTTGACAGGCTGGAAAACTGGGTCGGGCTTTCTGGAATGGTCCTCAGATGGTTCAGATCATACTTAGAAGGGAGAGGTTATTATGTGAGTATAGGAGACCATAAGTCTGAGTGGACATCCATGACATGCTGTCACATGCCTGTCCTGTCTTGTGTGCACATGTGGGTTTTGTCATGTCTTGCATGTGCTCCTGTCATTGTCTGATCCCTCCCCCTTTTTATCTGATTAGTGTTGATTTCTCTCACCTGTTCCCTCTTGATTTCTTCCCCTTATAAGCTCCTTGTGTTTGTCAGTCTGGGTTGGATCCTTGTGTATGTCTGCGTCTTCCGTCCTCCCCGTGATTCTGTTGGTTTGTTTAAGTTTGTATTTATATTATTCTATTATGTGTTTTTCCCCCTCGTGGGTTTTGTTTTGAGTTTATGTTTTATTTTATAATAAATTATAATTTTCTGCACTTGAGTCCTCGCACCCTTTTCCCTTGTCTGTGACGTGACACATGCGGAGTCCCACAAGGGTCAATTCTAGCACCTCTCCTGTTTAACCTGTATATGCTGCCACTGAGCCAAATAATGAAAAAGAACAATATTGCTGACCACAGCTATGCTGACGACACCCAGCTCTACTTAGCACTATCACCTAATGACTACAGCCCCATTGACTCGCTGTGCAGATGCATTGATGAAGTTAACAACTGGATGTGCCAAAACTATCTTCAGTTAAACAAAGACAAAACCGAAATCTCTACATTTGGAAACAAAGATGAAATTCTCAAGGTGAATGCATATCTTGAGGCTAAAGGCCTGATAACAAAAAATCAAGTCAGGAATCTTGGTGTGATTTTGGAGTCAGACCTGAGTTTCAGTAGTCATGTCAAAGCAATAACTAAATCAGCATACTATCATCTGAAAAATATTGCAAGGATTAGATGTTTTGTCTCCAGGCAAGACTTAGAGAAACTCGTTCATGCTTTCATCACCAGTAGGGTGGACTATTGTAATGGCCTTCTCACCGGCCTTCCCAAAAAGACCATTAGACAGCTGCAGCTCATACAGAACGCTGCTGCCAGGATTGTGAGCAGAACCAGAAAATATGACCATATCACACCAGTCCTCAGGTCTTTACACTGGCTTCCAGTTACATTTAGGATCGACTTTAAAGTACTATTACTTGTTTATAAATCACTCAATGAGCTAGGACCTCAATACATCGCAGATATGCTGATTAAATACAAACCCAACAGATCACTCAGATCAGCAGGATCAAGTCAGTTAGAAATACCAAGAGTTCACTCAAAGCAAGGAGAGTCTGCCTTTAGCTATTATGCCAGCCGCAGCTGAACCAGCTTCCTGAACAGATCAGTTGTGCTCCAACAGTAACCACATTCAAATCCAGACTCAAAACACATCTGTTCAGCTGTGCATTTACTGAATGAGCTCTGAGCACTGGACGTCCGACTGATTGCACCCTATCTATGCATCATTTTTTAAATAATTTTTTATAACTGTTTTAGTTTACCTGTTCTTTTCTTATCATCATCTTATTATTTTTAATTCTCCTTACATTGTATTCTTTTTCTTATGCATTTTTTAGCCCTATTTTAATTCCTTTCTATGTAAAGCACTTTGAATTGCCATTGTGTATGAAATGTGCTTTATAAATAAACTTGCCTTGCCTTGCCTTGCCTTAACAGATTAATGTCAGATTATATATATATGTACATTCTTTTCTACTCACTATATTACTGTACTGTTAAATGTATTCATTTTATTTGTTTAAGTCATGTGTTATTTACTTTATATTAGGGAGGTGGTATAGAGCCAACTGAACTAACAAAGTAAAACCTAGTTCACACCGCCCGATTTTAGCCCCGATTTTGACTCGCCAACAGGTTTTGCGAAATCGCAGACAAATGCCCGAGATCATAGACAAATCGGTGCTCTTGCACGCGAGTGACAATCACGCAGTGTGAAGGATCAAAGAGAGATCCTTCTCAGAGAGAATCGCCGATATGTTGCCGACGCCTGCAAGACACCACGCCCTGTCTGTGATTACTAATCCTGCTGTGTGAAATGAGTTCTGACTGAAAATTACATCGGCGATGACCGACAGCCAATGAGAGAGCGAGATACAGGGCAGCAGGAGGTTCAGGGAGGAGTTATAGAAAGAATATCAGTATTTTAATAGATATATTTACAATTCTATTAAACAGAAACAAAGCCCAAACATTTGCACATCCAGCCGCAGCAGCAGCACATTACAAATTTATTTATTTACCTCAAACTCTCTTTGCAGAACACAATCCTGGCTCCCTCTGTCTGTCCAGCAATTTCCTCCGCCACAATCTTTTTTCTTCTTCTCCACAAATTAGCGCACAGACAATTTGGAGCAAACTTTGTGCAGTTTATCATTTTTAACATCAATTCCAAGTCTTGTGCGAGAGCTCCAGTCTGACGCAGGTGTGATCTTGCATTGTTTACTTGTCACATCGCACGTGTGTTTGGATGGGAATGTTGGGAAACATAGTATCAGCATGGTATCCTTCCAAGACTCCTATGGCCACTGCTTGTATACAACATCCCCTTGATCACAGTAGAGGCTTTGGAAAAGAGAATCAATAACCTTCTTAGGAGGTGGCTGTCTGTCTCAAAAAACATTTGCTATATAGGGCTATACAGTTCTGGGAGCAAATTGCAATTGCCTATTACATCAGCCGTGGAGGAATTTAAGTCCAGTTAGCCATGATGTTGTGCGACAGCGATGATCAGGCTGTGTGACAGGCGAACATTGTAGTGAAGACAGGACGGAAGTGCCAGTAGAGCTCTGAGGGAAGTGGAGGAGCACTTACAACATGCAGACATCATGGGCACAGTGAATAAGAGAAGGCTGGGCCTTGGAGTCATGACCAGAGCAAGCTGGAAGGAGGCAAGGGCAAAGGTCTGGAAAGGGATGGTGCAGAAGGAAATTCAAGCTAGGGAGGAAGAGAGTAGACAAGCCAGGGCAATAGCCATGAAACAGCAAGGCAGCTGAACCTGGTGGGAAAGTGTCAGAGGAAGATCTCTCAGTTGGAAGGACATCTGGAACATGGAGGGGCATCGGATAAAGTTCCTAGTTCAGTGTACGATGTGCGGCCAACACTAACAAACCTCTAAAGATGGAGGTTGACAGAGGATCCCTCCTGTACAAAGTGCAAGAGACCAGCAAACCTGGAGGAGATTCTGTCATCCTGTTGGGCTTGACTGAAGGGAGGTTCAGGTGGTGCCATGATCAGGTGCTGGCGCAACTGGTCAATGGACTGGAGAAGGAGAGGAAGTGGAAAAGAACCAAGGCCCAAAAAAAAAGGATCTCACTTCATTGGTTACCTCAGGTCTGGAGAAGGTAGTCAAGGAGGACAGATGTTTAGGGATCCTATGGCAGAGGACTGGGAGGTGAGAGTTGATCTGGGAAGGAAACTCAAGTTTCCAGAGGAGATTGCCACCACCAGCCTCCGACCAGACATCGTGCTCTGGTCCCAAGCAACAAAGCAGGTGGTCCTAATAGAGCTGACAGTACCCGGGGAGGAAAGGATTGGGGAGGCACATGAACGGACGCTAGGAAAGTATCAATCGCTCATCTCTGAGAGACAGCAGAGTTTGGAGAGCCTGGACTCTATCGGTGGAGGTGGGTTGCAGGGGGTTCCCTGTCACTTTGGAGAGCATTGGGGATGCTTGAGGTTAGAGGGGCAACCCGTAATGGTGCGTTCACACCAGACGTGAATGAAGTGATAATCCTTCTGCTGATGGCCACTGCCTGGCAGAAGCCCCTCCCATGACGCCAATTCGCATCTGTCGTTTAGTGAATGTCACACACGAATGAAGCGAATTTCACACACAAATGAAGCGAATGGATTCAAAATGTTCACCTGTCCAACTTTGCGGAATAGCGCGATTTATTCGCGTCATTCATGTCCAGTGGGAACGCCCCATAAGAACCTGGTGAATAATCAGTGGTGTAAAGTAACGAATTACAAATACTCTCGTTACTGTAATTGAGTAGTTTTTCTCAGGAATTGTACTTTTTTAAGTAGTTTAAAAACAGTGTACTTTTACTTTTACTTGAGTAAATTTTTAATGATGTATCTGTAATTTTACTGCTCTATTTTCCCTAAACCTGCCGTTGCTACATTATGTTTATTTATTTTTCTGTCAACGTGATTGGCTAAGACAAATAATCAGTCCTGTGTCTCCATGGGTCACGCGTGTGACTCCCGTCAAATCAACCATAGTGACCAGTGTGAGAGTGAGGCACACGCACTTTATGAAAGGGGGTAAGTGCTGGCTACTGTATGATGACTGAAATCGCAAACTGTCTTAAATAATTACTAAAAATTGACCACAGAATATAACATTTTCTAATAAACGCACACGATCTGTATTCTGTTAGCGCTGCAAAAGCTTGCGGTGCAATCTGCTGGAAACACTTCACTTCAGCTTGATTGTTTGCCAGGTTTCAAAGTGCATTAGGTAATAACTGATCATCACTACTAGATTTTTGTCCCTTACATCGATTTCGTTTAACATATAAACACATAAACCTGCTTTCTGTCAGCATATTGAAGTTCATATTTATGTGTTCACACAAGGTGATTTAAAATTGTAGTCCATGTAGCAAATAACTTCGACCCACTTTATATTAGGTGTCCTTAACAACTATGTACTAACTTTGTAATTAATCATTTGATACTATGCACTTATTGTGTACATACTGTACATGTTTTTACATTGTAATTACATTTTAAAAATACCTGCATGTAATTACATATGTAATTAATTTGTGTAGTTACATTTAATTACACAGTTGGCACTTCCCTAACACCTAACCCTTAAACTTACCCATCCCACCACACCTATCCCTAACTCTACCCCTTTCCCACCTCAATATCAGCTAAAGTGCTTTGCAATAAAATTTAAACACAATAAGTACATTGTACTTACTTTTTGATGTAAGTACATAGTACTTAAGGCCACCTAATATAAAGTGGGGTCAATAACTTCAATAAAACATCAGATTTATATTTAAATCAGGTTTATTTTTTAATTGCAAGCAAAAATAATCAGTGGGGAAAATTGTGAGTTACTCTATTCTGATTTCTTAAGTGTATTCTTTTTACAGAAAAAACATATATTGAAATTAAAGCAGTACAATGAATGTGTCTCGAAAAGAAAGAACTCAAGAATTGTTAATGTACAACCTTTTTTAATTAACTGCAAGAAAACCTTGCAGAATGGCTGTCATAAATGTTACCAGATTATTGGTTGCTTTCTCAAATGGCTGTATTTTTAGTGCTAGCAGTAAAATAAAAATATATAGGCTAGTCAAAGAAATATTGAAATACTGTTGGTGATCTCAGTTTTTTTTCTTTCTTTTTTTCTTATTGAGAATCATCCATAAAAGAGTGAGTTACATTTTTAATTAGCAGGGTATAAGGTAATATTCATAGCATAATACTCACTACTCTAGTATACTCACTACTCTAAATAGAATGTATTTAAATACATGGATTCACTGTTGGCTGAACATCTGATGCACATGGCACACATTTCTGGAAACATATCAGGAATTTTAAAGTCGTAATCTGATTGGTTGAATTCTACAGGATGTCCGCAAGACGAGTAGAATGTAAACGCTGTCGTGTTTACAACTGTGAATAAATTATAGATGCATGCCGGTCTGTTATTGTAGGGACATCGACTTTACATTTTCACACCCCTAAACATGACGCAGAGCAAAACAAACTATGATTGGTTGCGTTACATGTCAGTCAAATGTCCTCTTGGGCAGTCCTTGACCTTGATTACAGTCTTTAATGAAAAATATATTGAAACTTTTCATAGGTATGAATAAAATAATCACTGGTTACAGTGTATCTGGAAAATATTGAGATGTTCAATCGGGTTCAAGTCTGGACTCTGGCTGGGCCACTCAAGGACATTCCCAGAGTTGTCCCGTAGCCACTTCTTTGTTATCTTGGCTGTGTGCTTAGGGTCGCTGTCCTGTTGGAAGATAAACCTTCGTCCCAGTCTGAGGTCCAGAGCGCTCTGGAGCAGGTTTTCATCGAGGATGTCTCTGTACATTACTGCATTCATCTTTCCCTCGATCCTGACTAGTCTCCCAGTTCCTGTCGCTGAGAAACACCTCCACAACATGATGCTGCCACCACCAAGCTTCACTGTATGGATGGAATTGGCCAGGTGATGAGCGGTGCCTGGTTTCCTCCAGACATGACGCTTGCCATTCAGGCCAAAGAGTTCAATCTTAGTTTCTTCAGACCAGAGAATGTTGTTTCTCATTGTCTGAGAGTCCTTCAGGAGCCTTTTGGCAAACTCCAGGCAGGCTGTCATGTGCCTTTTCCTGAGGAGTGGCTTCCGTCTGGCCGCTCTCCCACACAGGGCTGATTCGTGGAGAGCTGCAGAGATGGCTGTTCTTCTGGAAGTGTCTCCTCTCTCCACTGACAAACACTGGAGCTCTGTCAGAGTGACCATTGGGTTCTTGGTCTCCTCCCTGATTAAGGCCCTTCTCCCCTGATTGCTCAGTTTGGCCGGGCAGCAAATCTAGGTAGAGTCCTGGTGGTCCAAACTTCTTCCATTTATGGATGGTGGAGGCCACTGTGCTCACTGGGATTCCCCAGATCTGTGCCATGATACAATCCTGTTTCTGAGGTCTACAGACAATCCCTTCATGTCTTGGTTTGTGCTCTGACATGCACTGTTAACTGCGGGACCTTATATAGACAGGTGTGTGCCTTTCCTAATCATGTCCAATCCGCTGAATTGACCACAGGTGGACTCCAGTCAAGCTGTTGGACCATCGCAAGGATGATCAGTGGAAACAGGAGCACATGAGATCATTTTTTTGTTTTTTTATTCTTTAATTATTAGACATTTTAAATTTTAACTATTTACAGCAGAGCCCAAAATCCACCCACGATCACAAGACATAAAAATAAGACTCGAAGATATTAACATGGATACATTTAGAAAGATTAGTATACAATGTGACACACATAAAAAGAAGGAAAGCAAAAAAGCTAAATATACATACCTACATATACACACTTAGAGATAAAGGTACATCTCAGGATACCTGAGCTCAATGTTGAGTGTCAAGGCTGTGAATCCTTATGTACGTGATTTTTTACAAAAAAAAATATTTTTAATAAATTTGCAAATATTTGCAACCAAATTCTTTCATGTTGTCATTATGGGGTATTGTTTGTAGAATTGAGGAAAAATATATATGAATTTAATCAATTTTGGAATAAGGATGTAACATAATAAAATGTGGAAAAAGTGAAGCGTATACTTTCCGGATGCACTGTATTTGCATGTGAAAAACCACAAGAACACAGTAGCTATTAAGCACAAAATATTGATTTATTCTTAATTAAACTTGTACACAGTCGTTGTGTTGTGAGTGCATTTCATTTTGATCTGAGCGGAGCAAAGTAATGCGGAGAAAGGTGAAGCAATCATTCACAGAGAAAAGACCGGAAAAAGTCCATAACCATCAGATCAGTGACTCACAAACATGGCAAAACGTGGAGTAATTATTGCCAGATATAGTATTATCAGCATTAATAACAGCACAAACAGAATATCAGAAACCTCCCGGAAACATTTCTCCTACAGCAGATCATTGATTATAATGAAATCCATCCAAACGGATGGAAAACACATTACAGGACAGAAGCTGCATCACAACTAAACACTGAGAAAATAAATATAGAGGACTGTACAATTCACAGTTTGGCAGTTGTGAGGCTCACAGCCTTTTACAGGGACACGGTGGAAATGATTTAAAAATGGGTTGAAATCAGGCTGATAGCTCTGACTAAAGATTAACTCATACAAATAAAACAAGTTTATGTTGGGATGTGGATTTTGGTCGTAGACGTGTAAGCTAGAATTCAAAAGCTAGCATTTTCTCATGCCGGATCGCTTTTATGAAAAACAACAAAACAATGAATATGAGTCAAGACTAGCAATTGCACTGCCCTCTTAAAAGAAATAAAACTCAACATCATTAACACTGTGCAAGAAGGAAAAAACTCAGCCACTATGCAAAGCAAATAAAAATCACACATTTGATAAAATAGTCAAATGTAAAGTAGTTTGTCGTCCATGGCTACCGTTCACATTATGGGTTGGGTTAATGCAGCACGTAACAGGGAGGTTGAATCACATGCAATGTCATTTTGACACATTCAGAGTTCATACACTGATTCAAAGTCGAACCTGCATTCAGTCCCTGTGTTACGCTGTAAAGAGGGAAGCTGGCGCACTTATAAGAGCACGTTTAGATAGTAATTCTTAGGCGCCTGAGACGCTTTGATGGCATGCATTGTTCATCAGACCAGCGCAATGTAAACCAGTCGTTCTTCAAATCCATCTGTGACTCTGTGCTTAGTGCAGTATTGCTTATGAATGATTGTAACTGATCAAACCCAGACATTATCGCATTCATACATCAATCTGTGCAGACCAGATACTTGTTACAATTCAAATCATTACGTTTATTGGATGCAAACTCGCTTTAACTGAAAGGGAACTGCAAAAATGACAACTGAAAACACACACCACTGCATTAAAAACAGAAGAGGAATGTTTTTTCTCTCCTTCAGAGCTGATTCAAAGAGAAGCTGATGACCGATCAAGGCACTACATCATCCTGAATTGTTTTTTTTAATGTAGGGATTTTGTCCTGTGGTCTGAAATTGCTGGATATTTCTATAAACGGCCAATGAAAGACACCCAAAAGTGCTGTAAATGAATGAAATACACTTTAAACAGCATTATTAGAAAGCAGAACTGATATTTCTGACCATAATCAATGCTGTGAAGAATTTCTATTCTTACACAAATCGACAATAAGATTTAGGTAAGAACAAAATTTGTTCAGCCGGTGTTTCAATAATAAGACTCAATATGCCCATTCATGCAGAGATTATGAAATGATACTTTATGGCAGTAGAATTGAAGGCCATCACTCTAAGCCAAACCTTTAACACCACCACTCCTCAATTCAGATTCAAACATAAGAGCTAAAAACGTGCAAGAGGCGCCCACAGGACTGATTTGAGACATTAACACACTCCTCATGCCCACACACACAAACTCACACTGCACATTTAGAGGCTCAAAGGCTTCGTACAGACGCGTCTACCATCCAACAGCGATCTAAAGCGCACAGAGATTGTGGTTTGATCCTGAAGTGAGATAAAAACGTGTTGCAGGAACTCCCAGAAAATGTCGAGTCAGTTTGAGTTTGTGTGATTATCCATCTGCAAGTGTGCATTGATTAGCCTTACGCAGAACAGTGTTTAAAGCACAGGGCGGCGCTCTCATGCAGTCCTGGCTTTACTGGGGCACATCGGGGAGTCTGGGCTTTTGACCACCAGAGGAAATGTCTGCAGTGCCGGGCTGGCCATAGCTGGATACGGGACCATTGCAGCCGTTCCAAACATTCCCACTGGACTGGGCAAACCGGACCACTGGTGTGGATACACGGGGGCTGGCATCATCCCAGCGAAGGAGGAGGCCGCGGGCATCAGGTATCCGCCCCGCTGTAGGCCAGGCGATGGACTGCTGGTGATGCCATGAGGCATGATGGGACCCAGAGCTGCTGACAGCGGACAGGACAGGGGCAGATGGAGCTTCACAGCCGCTGGAGGGACTGGGCCTCTGATCTAGAAAAGAAAAGAAGAGAAGAGAAGAGAAGAGAAGAGAAGAGAAGAGAAGAGAAGAGAAGAGAAGAGAAGAGAAGAGAAGAGAAGAGAAGAGAAGAGAAGAGAAGAGAAGAGAAGAGAAGAGGAGAAGAGATGTGAGGAAATATCACTGCTTTATGGTATCTCAAGGTTTATTTAAAGGGGCCATGAACTGAGAAATCAAATTTTCCTTGAGCTTTTGACAAACACTATATTGCCAAAAGTTTTGGGACGCCTACTTTTACATGCACATGAACTTTAAATGACATCCCGTTCTTAATCCGTAGGGTTTAATATGGAGTCGGCCCACCCGTTCCAGCTCTAACAGCTTCAACTCTTCTGGGAAGGCTTTCCACAAGGTTTAGGGAAATTTTTGCCCATTCTTCTAGAAGCTCATTTGTGAGGTCAGGCACTGATGTTGGACGAGAAGGCCTGGCTCTCAGTCTCCGCTCTAATTCATCCCAAAGCTGTTCTATCGGGTTGAGCTCAGGACTCTGTGCAGGCCAGTCCAGTTCCTCCACACCAAACTCCTCATCCATGTCTTTATGGACCGACGCTTTGTGCACTGGAGCGCAGTCATGCTGGGACCGCAAGGCGGGCACCAAACTGTTCCCACAAAGTTGGGAGCATGAAATTGTCCAAAATATCTTGGTTTGCTGAATCTTAAAGAGTTCCTTTCACTGGAACTAAGGGGGCAAGCCCAATCCTTAATAAGTTAGTCAAGACCCGTTCTCCTGGCAACTACCAAACCCAGACTCATTCATGGGATGGCCAGACAGAGAAGCGTGATTGGCCACTCTATCACACTGCCTCCGCCGGCTTGCCTTCTTCCCATAGTGCATTTTGGTACCATGCGTACGCCAGGTAAGCCACGCACACGGCCATCTATGTGATGTAAAAGAAAACGTGCTTCCTCAGACCAGGCCACCTTCTTCCATTGCTCCGTGGTCCAGTTCTGATGCTCACATGCCACTGTTGGTGCTTTCGGCGGGGTCAGGGGTCAGAGGTCAGCATGGGCACCCTGACTGCTCAGCGGCTATGTCGCCCCATATGCAACAAACTGAGCTGCTCTGTGTATTCTGACAGCTTTCTATCAGAACCAGCATTAACTTCTGGAGCAGTTTGAGCTCCAGTAGCTCGTCTGTTTGATCGGACCCCACGGGCCAGCCTTCGCTCCCCACGTGCATCAATGAGCCTTGGCCGCCCATGACCCTGTGGCCGGTTCTCCACTGGTCCTTCCTTGGAGCACTTTTGATAGATACTGACCACTGCAGACCGGGAACAGCCCACAAGAGCTGCAGCTCAAGTCCTTACGCTTGCCTTTTTCCTGCTTCTAACACATGAACTTTGAGAATTTTTTTTTACTTGCTGCCTAATTTATCCCCTCCACTAACTGGAGCTGTGATGAAGAGAGCATCAGTGTTATTCACTACAATGTTATGCCTGATCGGTGTATAAGCACACACGTCAACCTGATCACTTTATTTAGCATTCACAAAGTGCTCTGATTGGTCGACTGGAGCAGTGTGTTGTGATTGGTGTTTGGGACATGTCCCTACCCCTACTATAACCACCAGTTTCAACACATGACTAACTAACTCAACCAGGCCCAGCCCCTTTATTCTGAGTATTAATTAATTAAATTAGGAATATTTTGACGTTTTCGTTCCCAGAAGAAAACTCATTACAATGGAGGCATTTCAGGGAGTTCAGAAACAAACACTGATAAAGAGAAGAACTCCCGCTGGAGGGACTTTCGAACTTTGCAGAGATTTTTCATGCTCAAACCGCAATATTACAGACTAAAAAAGATGAACATGAAGAAAAAGTACAATCGTAGGTCCTCTTTGATGACAAACAGTGTGTAGTACCTGATTGGGGACTCTGGCCATTGGAGTGTGGCTGGTCTGGAAGGTGTGATGAGATTTCTGTGGTCTGATCTGACACACAGAGGGGCGGAGCTGAGGGGCGGAGGCAAGAGTCTCTTTCGCCCAATCATCAACCAGCTTGTGTAGATCATCGGTGAATGTGCCAGTCTTGTTGTTGCTGTTGTTGGCTTGAGCCTGAACGAGCGCCGTGATTGGCCGAGGCGATGAAGCCGGCACGGCTGCGGATGATGATGATGATGAAGCAGCAGCGTTATGAGACCCTGAGAAAGAGACAGAGAAAGACCTCAAGCTCAGAGAATTCACCCTGAAGTCTGTAACCAATCCGCTGCTCACTGAATAATGAGGATATTCGGTATGCAGTGAGGCGTGGTTAATACTACGGTTAATTGTTACTAGAGGTGTGAATATTTGCGTGGACAATGACTTGATTCAATAATCTTTTTAAGTTAATTAAATTAAAGTTTACACTACCGTTCAAAAGTTTTGGACTTTTGAATAACAACACGATCAACCCCTTGCGTTCTGAGGTTTGCTCCCACCAGTGCAAGAACAGACACTGAGTACGTACGTGAAATGTGTTGGTGGATCGGATTGCATGTGCGTTTATGTGTTTCTTGTTGTGCACTTGTTTCTATCCTAAAATCAAGCAGCTGGATGATTACAGAACCAAACAAAGAACCAAATGCACTTAAATGACCAGGAATAAATAAATGATAAAGGATCAATAAGCACTTGACTGCATCAGCCATGCACTAGAAAAAAGGACAATTCAAATTAATAAAAGGAATCAAAACAGTACACATTTTACAATCTGCTGTTGCAAACGGCAAGCATTTATCACACAGACGATCGCTCATGCTAACAAAAGAAATGACAATTTAAAAAAAGAAAGAAAGAGGGACTAGGAGCGAAGAAGAAAGGAGTGGGATATTTACTACTGCTGCGCTCTTTCCCTAGACATAGTCGTTTCAGAGTGGACCCTACAAGAGCAAAACAGCAAAGACAGAGACGTTAGGGGGCGGGGAAAAGCACACGGCACAGCCCATTGGACAAGCTGCTGCACAAGAAAACAAAGCGACCAATCAGTGAACAGACACAGAATCAGGTGCAGGGAGGCTTCATCTGTGATCTCATGAGGTGTCGGTGGGTGACATGTTTTAATGGATTGTGAGTTAAGGCCTTTTGTGTAGACAACCTTCAAGCCTGGACTCTAAATGAGGTCCAACAATTTTCTTTATATAAAACGTCCTACTTTAAAGACCCCATGACACCATTTAATTGTTACAACAACGTTCTTTTCTGGATAGGTCCTATTGTAACAGGATGTAAGTTTGGCCAAAATGACTGATGTACTGTGGATGGACTCACCACCCCCACAGGTAAGATCCAATGGCAGCTGTCACAACAGTTGGTTGTGTTGTAGCTTTAGATGTGTGGTGTTTATAATTAAGGTCAAAGGGACTTTCTTATCCTCTGCTCATGGTAATTGTCCAATAAAAGGCTCACTAGAATGGTCGTGTGAAAAAGTAAGTACTCCCTCTTTGAATTTTATGCTTTTATGCATCAGTACATACAAAAATAATCTGACAGCTCTCTGAAGGTCCTGCCTACAGAATTTCACCTTGATTCTTGTCTTTGACAGCCGTTCTGTTGTAGATTTGCTGGTGTTCTTGGGATCATTGTCCTGTTGCATGACCCAGACTGAGGCCAGTAGAGTCTGAGGTGTAGTTATTGGGTTTTCTCTGAGCGTTGCACGAAATGTCTTGAATGTTTTCCACTTGTGAATAATCTTCTTCACTGTAGAATGGACTTCACACTGTTTGGAAATGGCCTTGTAACTCTTCCTAGATTGATGGGCAGCAACAACTGCCTCTCTATGATCACTGCTGATGTCTTTCCTCCTTGGCATTAACACACACCAGAATGTTCCAGACCATCAAACTGCCAAAACTTCTGCTTTTATAGAGTTGGTAACAACTGATGTTAAATTATTAAAGGCATTTGATTTGGCCAACAGCTACTTACAGTCATAATTCCTATTGATGAAGTAAGGGTATTCTTAGGGGACACCTGCCCTTCATTGCACATTAACTTTATTGACATCCCATTCTTAATCTGTAGGGTTTAATAAGGAGTCGGCCCACCCTTTGCAGCTATAACAGCTTCAGCTCTTCTGGGAAGGCTTTCCTCAAGGTTTAGGAGTGTGTTTATGGGGATTTTTGACCATTCTTCTAGAAGCTCATTTGTGAGGTCAGGCACTGATGTTGGACGAGAAGGCCTGGCTCTCAGTCTCCGCTCTAATTCATCCCAAAGCTGTTCTATCGGGTTGAGCTCAGGACTCTGTGCAGGCCAGTCCAGTTCCTCCACACCAAACTCCTCATCCATGTCTTTATGGACCGACGCTTTGTGCACTGGAGCGCAGTCATGCTGGGACAGGAAGGGGCCGTCCACAAACTGATCCCACAAAGTTGAGAGCATGAAATTGTCCAAAATGTCTTGGTGAAGCATTAAGAGTTCCTTTCACTGGAACTAAGGGGCCAAGCCCAACACCTGAAAAAAAAAACCAACCAATAATCCCCCCTCCACAGTTCTTCTGGCGACCGCCAAACCCAGACTCGTCCGTGATTGGTCACTCAGAGAACACGTCTCACTGCTCTAGAGTCCAGTGGCGGCTGCTTTACTCCACTGCATCCCACGCTCTGCATTGCTCTTGGTGATGTAAAGCTTGGATGAGCTGCTCGGCCATGGAAACCCATTCCATGAAGCTCTCTACGCTGTTCTTGAGCTCATCTAAAGGCCACAGAAGTCTGGAGGTCTGTAGCTGTTGACTCTGCAGAAAGGTGGAGACTTCTGCGCACTGTGACCCTCAGCATGCGCTGACCCCGCTCTGGGATTTAACACTTCGTGGCTGAGTTGCTGTTGTTCTCAATCGCTTCCACTTTGTTATAATCCCACTAACAGTTGAGCGTGGAATATTTAGTAGTGAGGAAATGTCAGGAATAGACTTATTGCACAGGTGGCAACCTATCACGGCCCCACGCTTGAGTTCACTGAGCTCCTGAGAGCGACCCATTCTTTCTCTAATGTTTGTAGAAGCGTCTGCAGGCCTAGAGCTTGATTTATACACCTGTGGTGAAGGGATTAAACACCTGACATTAATGACTTGGAGGGGTGTCTCAATACTTTCGTCAATAAAGTGTATGTAAAGTGTTGTTCATCTGATGTCTACAGGACCTAACACAGCATCTGGACAATGAGGCTTGATGAGTGGGGCTTAGATTTAGTGTCAAGAATTATCCCAATCCAAAGTTCATGCGCATCGGCTACTCTCAATCAAACATCCCAATATCCGTTGTCCAACAATGCATCAACGAAGTTGAACAATTTACCTATCTGGGCAGTACGATCACGAGCGACGGAGATGCTGAACACAACATCACTTGCCGGATAGGTATGGCTTTCTTAGTCTACAAATGCCTGTCGTCCATCTGGTGGTCAAATACCATTAGCCTACGAGCCAAGATTCACCTACTAAATACCATCGTCATCCCGATGGCGACATATGCGCCTCCCAAAACATGGAAACTGACGGCGAGCATCGAATGACAACTGAACATTTTTGACCAACTGCTGTGAATTCTGCAAATATCAAACCAAGATCATATAACTAACAAAGTAGTGTAACACTGCACCTTGAGTGGACCCAGTTGGCAAATGACGGTTTTGATTCGCCAGGCATTTTCTCCATCTCACACAAACCTGACTTCCAAAAGTGGCAATGACGTAATTGCCTTTTAAAAGACCGGAATAAGGGGCAAAAACGGAAGTCTGGCCGTCTGAATTATGTATGTCCTGATACATAAAACTATAGAAGGGTGTACTTTCTTTTTCACAAGTCTCTATAGAGCAAATTACCTCAAAGCTAAAAGACACTGACTAAAATCCCCAAAAAACCTAACTTTTTGATTTCATGGGGTCTTTAAAAGTCATTGTCGCTCACAATCATATAGGGTGTGTGTCTGTGGCCGTGAGCGAAAATATTGAGCATGTAAAACTGAACTGATCGTCTCCTAAACCTCCACTTGTAACTCTTTCCCCACCATTGACAAGATTGTAAATAAAAACTGATGAGTTTTTCCGGCAATTTGTTTTCACATTTATACGGTAGGGGTGCTGTTACAGATCTTCTGAAAGAGTACTGAATCTCCCGATCAAAACACAGGTGAGAGAGCAGAAACAAGCGATAAAAACATTTCCGATGCACATGTAAAATAACGCAATAGTCAAACATTATACCGCATATAAATCAAAACTGCCTAATGTTACTGAATGAATGTCGAAGCCATGAATGAGAAACGACTGAAGCTTTGGGGTTGTTGATGGACTCAATCTACTCCATCTAGGTTTTGGTCATCGTTCTGAATCAGATCCAGATAGTTCAAAATGCTTTTTTTAATGAGACTATGTCATATTCAAGTGTTAATAAAAAGGGATCCATGAACCTAGAATATAATTGCTTTTTTTTCTTTAAAAGCAAAGGCTTGGTTCTTTCTTTTAATAAATTGTATGTCCAGATATTCATACAACAAAATATTCTAAAGGGCTATGGACATTTTGAGAAAAGTATCAAAAACGCTGCTGCCGGCTGGTGACTTTTTTCAAAAATGCTGGTGGGGAAAGAGTTAAAAGCATCACCATTTAAAACCAAAACAACAAACATCTGGATGTATAAAAAAATGTTTTTTTTTTTATCCATCTCAGAGAGCACGACATGATTTATTTATATACAGAATTTCCATTAAGCTTTAAAAACAAGAAGCATTTAAAAAGAAAACTTGAAACATGATTACAACTAAAGTTCTGCATGCCAAATTCACTAATAAATTACAAACGGAAGGTAAGAATAATAACTTTGACAAGGAAAGAGACAAAGTATAAAAAATAAAGTGGCTTCCTAATCATATATATTATTCACTGGTGGGGAAAATCATGTTTTTGTCCAAAATGAACCCTCACCTAGAGAAACAAAATACTAAAAGCCAAAAGTAATAGAAACACAAGGTAAATATAATATGAATCAGGGACAGTGTTATATAAGATCATGCAGGTGACAGCCAGAGAACAGTAAAAAAATTCAAAATACAGCCCTGATGGTTTCCACAGCAACCTGCTCGTGCCCTTGGCATGCTCATCTTCCGACTCCAAACATGAGACGGCACGTCAATCATCGTCTCATTGGGTTTTTTACGTGGAGTGAAAAGGAAAGAAGGCACAGATATACAGACGATACAAAAGCTTTGGCAGACAAATCCATACACGCCCTCTCTGCTTTTAGTTAAATGTTAGGGATGGTCATGTTTGGGGGAAGACAGCTCATGTTATCGCTCAAAGCTGCAGCCCAGCACAAAGCGTTTGTAAAGAAGACAAATTAAAGGCCAGACGAGTAGACATCAAGGCCTTTCCACGAATAGGATACACTGTAGAGGCACAAATCCCAAAAAGAGTTTGTGGGAAATTTTTGACTTTATAGTACTTGCAGTATCTTATACCATATTCATGGGAAGTGCCATATGACATTAAGATGGAGATGAAATGGTTGAGTGTTAGTGGATGTGAACATGTGAGAATTGCAGTACAGAAAAACCAAAGCAAATCACGAAAAAAGAGCAGAAAGAAATGGGGAAAGGAATTATGAGTAATAGAAGAAAAAGTAGAACAAATACAAACAGATGGACATAGACACGGGTCCACTGAGGAATCTAGTGCGTGGTTTGCTACTAGATTTATAGGTGATTCGCTCGGATGTTTGGTGGTAAACGGTCCAGCCTGTGGAGAAATGAATATAAGAGGGAGAGAGAGAAAGAGAGAAAGAGAGAGAGAGAGAAAGAGAGACAGGTGTAACAGCCGAAACAGGCAGCGTTCAGATCAGAGCCCCATCAACAAGCATCATATCAGCAACACACCAAAACACGGGTCAAGCGTCTCAGATAACAGTGGTCAATGTAGATGTGGAAGTGTGTAATATGCCTGTGTGTTTCTAACAATGGGAATGCTTTTCTGGAATTGGTAAAATTGGTCACAGTCTTGCGTATCATTAGCCACTTTCACACATGAAACCTGTAACATTGCTCTAACTGGTAGGTTTTTTTGTTTTGTTTTTTTACATTTTGAAGAAAATTCAAAATAATCTGGTTTTACCAACTGGAATTTTTCAGTCACTTCAAGGCTCAAGAACGTCCCTAGTGAAGTGTTTAGGACTGTGTGTGCTGTCAGCATGTTAGGATGCCTTTCCTTTCATAAGTTCACTCAAGGCTGTGTCAGACAATATGGGAACACCCTCCAATTGTGGTGATTGTCTGAAACCCATAGAATCACAACAATTAATTGTCTGATGGCGCTATTGCTTCTCTTCATAGTGCCACATTGTTGCTGCCTCATAAGGACGTGCCATCATCTCACAAATGTCTCTTCTTCAAGATGTGATTTTTTAGTGCATGCTTGTCAGTTTTGCAGTGTACTGGCTGACGCTCTTTCCCAAAGTGGTCAGGAAGCCTGGCCCTCTTTGGCTTATTCTTAGCTTTGGGATGTGACGACCAAGGCATCCCAGTCAGAAGCGAAGAAGTTCCTTTAAGTTAGAGGAATGCTTATTGGCCGGCCAGAGTACATGTCCGCCATATTTCCAGGATTTCCAAAAGATTTTGAGCTAGAAGCAGCCCTTTTTTGGCATAGATCACAAATCCGACTACTTCTGTGTAATAAAGTTCAGGGAAGGAGGCAGGAACCTGCTACAGTAACGTAACTTTAATAATAAAATGGATATAAAGTGGATATAAACTACACAACCAAAAGTAAAGTGGCAGCACCTCGCGGACGACTGTCGAATTAACTAAAACAAAACAACAACAAAGACCAGGTCTTGTCCTCTCTTATCTTTTGCACTATCACTCTTTTATCCTTCCGGAGCTTCTCAATGAGACTCGAGACTGGTGTGACGTGCAGGGGACGCTCAATAACACTTATGCCATCAGCCTCACTCTGTTCCCATAACTCTCAGTCTCGCCCTGCTTACTGCAATTGAAGAGGCGCTTCCTACTCATCTCTCACCATCTTCGGCCCCATCTTGAAAAGTCCTTTGCGAGCCTGCTCCAGCCCTTCGTGAGCCCGCTCCAGCCATCCACATGCCCGCTCCAGGCTTCAACAAGTCTTCTCCCGGGTTCCCAGAGCCGCCTCCAGACTCCCACGTGCACCCCCCCCCCCCCCCCCCAGCCAAGCCCCTAAATTTGAAAAAAAAAATGTTTGGGGGGGGCTATAGGTCTGTGGCTGGGGAACTTAGGGGTGGGACTCCTGCCCTGTCCAAGTCTCCTGCCCTGTATAAGTCTCCTGCCAAGTCTCCTGCCCTGTCCAAGTCTCCTGCCCTGTCCAAGACTCCAGCCCTGTCCAGGGCTCCAGCTCCACCCTGGGCTCCAGTCCTGCTGGCCATGGCCTGGGGGTTCATCCTATGGCAACCCAAAACTCCCGAACTCCCAGGGCCACCCAAGACTCCTGAACCCGCATGGCCACCCAAGGCTCCGGACCCGCCATGGCAACCCAAGGCCCCTGACCCGCCAGGACCTCGGCCTCACCCTGAAGGACCCCACCCAGCCAGGCCCCAGCCCCCAGGACTTCAGGATGCCCGCCCCCCCTCCCCGGCGGTCTTCGTAAGGCACAAGGATGCGCCTACCAGGAGGGGGGGAGTAATGTCACATGTCTGGTCTTTGTCTGCTGTGTTTTCCCCATGTACTTCCTGGTTTCAGTTTTGTCACTTTCCTTTGTCCTTAGTTTTCCCGGCACAGTTCAGTCCCCTCATTAGTGTAGTATTGTCACTTGTTCCCCCTCATTAGTTAGTCATCAGTGTGTGTATTTAAGTTCCTTGTGTTCACTCTGTCTTTGTCCGGTCTTGATGTGATGTTAGTATCCTTGATGTTAGCTTCCTTGATGTTCGTTCAGTAATGTGTTAGATGTTCATTGGAAAGCCAGTTTATCTTGAATAAAGTATCTTTTGTGTTTGGAAGTCTTGAACTCCTCATCATTGGCATCTACACGTAACACCATACTTGGCCTTCACATGTCACTTTCACCTTCAGCCTATGGGGTCCGGAAGGGTGATCATCTCATGTGGCACTTAAATTGCTTGGAGAAGATGGCAGTTTTTCTACTCATAAGTTATTTCTTTTTGAACATTCAAGACATTTGTTATGTGGTTGTTTAGAACTTGTCAGTAGTTTCTTACATAAACCAAATGCGTTGATGACCCTTGTGGCACATTCTCTTGGAGCAGAACAAACGTCTGTCACTGAGGGCAGTGCATATCCCAGGTCAGTTGGATGTGGGAGCAGATCTTCTCTCGAGGTAAGGGTTGAGTCCCAGAGTATGGAGGTATACCATGGGTCTGATTTGGCAAGACAGCCCAGTTCCCTCTTTGGTTTGTTTCCTCCAACTCCTGGGATAAACACTCTGGCTCATGTTTGGCTGATGGCCCATATGTATGCCTTCCCACCTATAAGTCCTTCCGCCAGTTCATATGAGAGTGTGGGAAGTGTGTCTTCTGCTGGTGGCACAATTTTGGCCTTGGGAAATACAGATCAGAGTGGATTTACTCTCAAAGGCTCGGGAAGCATGTTGCATGTCCGGTTGGAAACTTTAGTATTTTAGGACTTAGAAATTTTAGGATTTGATCGGGGTATCTGGTTCAATCTGGTCTTTTGTCTCAGATTACAGAGATTACTTTGATCACAAGAGCTCCCTTCTACTAGGAGGCAGTATGCTTGATAAGTGGCAGAGTGGCAGATATTTGCATTGTTGTGCAGAGAGCACAATGAATTGAGGTCACTGCCTTGTTTCAGTTCTGGACAGAGGTTGCATTAGTTAACCAAAACTTTCCATAATTGACTTTTTTATAGCAGTGATGGATGGCTTTTTATAGCCCCCTGTCATTTTAACAGATGATCTATAGTAACTTGTAACTGTAATTCCCACCCCGGTCCAGTGGGTGAGGGAGTCTTTATTATTGTTTGAATTATATAATAAATTTCATTTCAAAAGTAACAAAGCACAAAGATTATTGCGATTTATTGGATGGGAGGTACAATATAATGTTCTGTTTATTCATCAACTAAAAACAGCACAGACTAAAAGATAGATTCTTGAGATTTGTGTGATCGGGGCCTAAAGCTGTTTTCTATAAAGCACACATAGCTATTATCTTTCGTTCTCCTGCCACCGCTGTCAGTTTTGGAGTGTGTTTATTTTGTTACTGAGAGGAAAACGTGCAGTACATTCTATCGAAACACTTCTCAGCAGCGCGGGTGACGTCAGGATGTTAAGCGAGCTCTCTGTTTCAATGTGTTTCCCGAGTATTAGATTATAACTTGGCCTATTTTGCAAACAAAATTATTCTTGTCGATTTCCTTAGTGGCTTCTTTTTAGCTGAAGCCAAAATGAGTCCACACTTCAGCTCTGTATACTGCAGGAGCGGAATAATGCTATCGTCTTGAGAGCTGGGTTTGCTAATGTAAACACTAGTGATGCGCGCACTTTTACCTTGCACTTCTCCGGCTCCGCGTCAGTTATACGGTCTGCGATAACACTGCCATCTAGCGGTTGGGTGTTATACAGTCTGTGGTTTAAACCGAACACAAAGCCATGAATCATGGATGTAAATAAATAAATATATAAATATCGATACAGCGTTTTTAAGAATCGATACAGTATCGGCAAACATAATATCGCGATATTCACGTGTATCTATATTTTCTTACACCCCTATGACTGAGACTGCCTTGCTCTCGGTAACTGAGGCACTGAGACTGGCAAAAGCAGCTTCCAAATCCTCAGTGCTCATCCTGCTGGATCTGTCTGCTGCTTTTGACACAGTTAACCACCAGATCCTCCTGTCCACACTTAAGAAAACGGGGATCTCAGGATCTGCTCTCCAGTGGTTCAGGTCTTACCTCTCTGGTAGGTCCTACAGGGTGTCATGGAGAGGTGAAGTGTCTAAGTCACATCATCTAGCTACTGGGGTTCCCCAGGGCTCAGTGCTTGGACCACTTCTCTTCTCCATCTACATGTCATCATTAGGTTCTGTCATTCAGAAACACGGCTTCTCCTATCACTGCTATGCTGATGACACTCAACTCTAACTTCTCAACCAACCCAGCACTTCATCAACATTTCTCCATTCAGCTTGGTTCATCAACCATAACTCCATCCAGGACAGCCAGGAACCTTGGAGTTTTGATTGATGACCAGTTAAACTTCACTGACCACATTACTGCAACAGTCCGGGCCTGCAGATTTGCTTTATACAACATTGGAAAGATTAGACCCTTTCTATCAGAACAGGCTGCACAACTCCTGGTTCAAGCTCTTGTTCTTTCCAGACTGGACTATTGTAATGCTCTTCTGGCTGGGCTTCCAGCATGCACTATCAAACCCTTGCAGCTGATCCAGAATGCAGCGGCGAGAGTGGTCTTTAATGAGCCGAAGAGAGCTAATGTTACGCCTCTCTTCATCAAACTGCACTGGTTGCCAATGGCTGCTCGCATCAAATTCAAGGCACTAGTTATCGCCTACAAAACAACCACTGGCTCTGCACCAATATACCTAAACTCACTTGTTCAGACTTACACACCCTCCAGAAGCTTGCGTTCTGCGAGCGAGCGGCGCCTCGTGGTTCCATCCCAAAGAGGCATGAAATCGCTCTCACGGACATTTTCCTGGACCGTTCCCACCTGGTGGAATGACCTGCCAATCTCAATTCGTGCTGCCGAGTCTGTAGACATTTTTAAAAAACATCTTAAGACACATCTTTTCCAATTGCACCTGACCAATAAAGAATAGCACTTAACTATCCATTAAATTTTGTTTGTCAAAAAAAAAAAAACATTGTTTGTGTAGTGTGCTAATTAATTGAGACTTCTTACAGCTCTTACAGGTTGTTGGCCTTGTTTGTTTCGTTGCTTCTATTGCTCTCACCTTTTTTGTAAGTCGCTTTGGATAAAAGCGTCTGCTAAATGATTAAATGTAAACGTAAATGTTCTGTAAATTCTTGATTAAAAACTGACCCTGTCCGTCAAAATGACAGAATGTGAAAGTTTAATGCAACCTCTGGTTCTGCCATTCCTTCAGGGGTGTTTTTCTGCATGCATGGACTCAGCTACACTTAGCAGCGACTACTGCTGAGCATGCAACCATTAATAGTGTGTGTGTGTGTGTGGGGGGGGGGGGGGTTTGGATGACATTCACTTGATTTCTGCTTTATGCGTAGGATGAGATTTCTCTGTCAGGTTTGTGTTATTGTGCCTTAGAAAGTTTAACAGGGAACTGTTTTAGTCAGCTACCGAGAGAATTCTGACTAAAACATTTTGTTGTTGGCCTTGACATCTCATGTACATTGGTCATGTACAGCCCTTATCGATTTGTTCATCCTTTATGGATTTTGGATCTGTTGTTCATCCTTTATGGATTTTGGATCTGTTGTTCATCCTTTATGGATTTTGGATTCCGGTCTGTTGAAGTTTTTGTTGTGACTAAAGCCAAGTTACATACCCTAGTTTGCTTCTACTTCATTTCACTATCAGGTTGTGTTGCAGTCATTTTCTCCTCCGCCTTTGAGCTGAAGAATGAGAGACAGCACGGGCTTTGTCTGTGAGGCCATCTCAGATTTACTGAAGTCCAACGGATCTTTTTCTCAAGGTATTTTAACATTTATTTGCCCGAAAACATTTAACCAGCTACATCTAAATCTGACTTTAGGTCCTATACAGATTCTCAGGGGGGTTAAAGTTAAGGCTCTGGTTAGGCCACTCGAGAACATCAGTTGGAAGGTGAGCCTTCAACCCAACCAGAGGTCCTGAGCCGGTTTTCCTCAGTATCTTCCTTATATTTTGGGGGGTTTTACAATTCACTTGAAGTGTAGAGGTGAAAGGAAACACATATAGCTTCATGATCTCTAAATGGATATATTTACACAAAAGACTAAATGTGTGAAAGTGTTTACTGACCCGTAAGAATGTTTTATACACAGTATGAGCATGCAATCTTTTAAACTTCCTTTGCCGTCCATGAAATCTTGTCATGTGACCGAGCAATTAAGGAGCCGTTTAAATGTCACATTCTGTGACAACAAAGTAAATGAGTTGAGTGCACATGAGAGACTTTGAAATAACCCCATGCGTGTGAGTGAGTGAGATATGTGACAAAAACAGAGAAGGAGAGAGATATGATAAATCACAGAGAGGCATCTCTGACACTTTTGTCTTCTGCATATCAGCTATAAGTGAGTGTCACGCTGCTTCCGAGCCAGGTGGCGTGCATATCGAGCAATAAATCATATGGTTTGGTTTCTGTGGGTTGCTAGAAACACTAAAGTCTTGCAACACGTAATCTGTGATTGATACTACATGCATTTTGCTTTCAGTGAGACACTTTCTGCAACCGTGGCTGGTTAGGGCAGCGGCAGACGCATTTACAGCAGATATGTGCAGCAGCAGCGTACGCTCCTCTAGATGACACCGTGAGTGTGTTCACCTGGTCTGGCTGGTGTGTGTGTGGTGGGGCCGTAGATGTTGTCGGAGGATAGAGAACCCTTGAGTGAGCAGGGCTGCTGGGTTTGGACCGGCTCCAGTGGTTCTGACACGGGACTGGCAGTTCGGGATCCCACAGAGCTCCTGACCGGAGAACCTGATGCACTGGAGCACGTCTCAGCTACAGGAGAACAGAGAGAGTTTAGTGAACATTATAAGCTGGTCTAATACGCACTCTACAATGAACCGAAACATTAGAAACCCTATATAAACAAGCATTAAAAATACTGGATAAAAAAACCTACCACCATTGTAGTATTTTCTGTTTCATATATTTATTGGTATGCACACATAAAATATTGCAGCACATGGATAACAATAACAAACATATTTGCGCACAACTTTTTAAATGTATTTTGTTAAATTATAAAAAAAATACAAATAAAATTAAATCAATTTTTTTTAAAAAAGAGGAAGAAAGGGGTGCGTGTTGGAGTTAGGCTTAGTTAGCCTGGAAAAATTGCATAAACGGTTGCCACTTATTGTAAAATTTGCAGAATGTCCCTTGTTTGGAGTGTCTTATTTTTTCCAGTTTTAGAAAAGACATGACATCAGTGATCCAAAGTGTGTTGGACGGGGCATTTGTTGCTTTCCAGTTAAGAAGGAGATGGCATCTCCCTATCAACCATTGTAGTATTTTAAGTAAATATCAGATACTTACCTGGGATAATCTCATTAAATTCAACAACATTTGTTTAATTTATAAAATCAGACATGGTTTAGACACCTCTTCCACTATAGGGTAACAAGAGAAGTAGTGAGGGAAGACTATAATCCCCCGGAGAAAAACTGCTTTTGGTCAGGCTGTTTTCTCCGTAAGGGCAGGTCAGCAATGGAACACAGTTCTGGAAACCATCAGAGAGTCTTTGTCATTCTCTTCATTCAAAAAGAATGCAAAGTTTGTAGAGAACCAGACCTGTGGACACTAATTCCTTCTGTGTGTATTTATGTGTTATATAACTATTGTACATTAATTGTATTTGCTAACCATAATGTGTTATATGCAATTTCATTTTGTGATTTTATAATTATGATTATTTTTAAGGTTGCCTTTTTGTCTTTCTTTTTTTACACCTGGCTGGAGGACTGCCGATGAAAATTAGCACTTTTGAGCTAACTCGTGTACATTTACATTATTGTAATGTTGATTAATGTACGTTGTCCTATTTTAAATAAAAAGACAGAAAGAAAGAAAGAAAGAAAGAAAGAAAGAAAGAAAGAAAGAAAGAAAGAAAGAAAGAAAGAAAGAAAGAAAGAAAGAAAGAAAGAAAGAAAGAAAGAAAGAAACACTTTCCTTTGGGGGATTAAAGTTTAAAATAATCTAATTAAAAATTAAAGGGTTGCACAAAACATGGGTAGCCCAAAACTGGAAGAGATGGGATATTTGAAAATGTTATTACTGAAAATATAATGAGTGAAGTACGGTTACAATAAATAACTGTAGATAACTGATAAACTACTGTTCTACTATTAAGATTTCAAGCAAAGTCCTACAAGGATCTTTTCTAACAGATCCAATTTATGGCATTCCCAAACAGGATTTACAAACAAACCCAAAGCTTTATTTTAAGGTGTCCGTGTTGTGGTGTAATTATACATTTAAGTACTGAGTAATGATAATTAAAGGTCCCGTTCTTCGCATGTTTTCGAAGCTTTGATTATGTTTACAGTGTGCAATATAACATGAGTTCATGTTTCGCGTGTAAAAAAACACAGTATTTTTCACACAATTGTCTTATCTGTACAGCGCTGTTTCCTCTGTCCTAAAAACGGCCTGATGATTTCCTTGTTCTATGAAGTCCCTCCTTCAGAAACACGTGACGAGTTCTGATTGGGCCAGCGCTTCCCGTGTTGTGATTGGACAGCAGCTTAGCGCACTTTTCCCAGAAAGGTCCCGCCTCTTACCATAACGGGGCGATGCAAGCGCTGAATGCGCGCTCTTCTCCACGTGGGAGAGCAACAAGACCACGCCCCCTATTTTGCGTGTTCTTGTGGGCGGAGCTTTAGTCAACAAACGGCTCTAGTGACGTCATCACAGCAGGAAGTGCAGCGGTGTAGTCTAAACCGGCCGCTCGCTGTAGGCTTTGAAAGGGAACTTCTGTTCAATAAAATATCTCGCTTGTTATTGAACTTTGAGCTTTATAATTTTACAGGTATTATTTATGCTCCAACAGCAACATTACACACTAACTAAAGTTTGAAAGATGGGATCGCAAAGAACGGGACCTTTAACTACATGTTGGGTTTACTATGGGATGACTTACTATAGGGTTTGGTTTATGGTTAGATGCATGTAATTATGCATAATTTATAGTTATTACTACAGTACTACATGCAACATATAACAAGGACACTATAAAAGTGTTACTAAACTTTCATGCAATAACTCAAAAGAGAGTTTTAGGTTTATCCATCATGTTCATTACAGACCGTTAGGTCGTTCTGACCAAATTATTTTTATCGGGCTAATAGCGATAACTTAAAAAATTCACATATATTTGCCAATACCGATATGGGGCTAATATATTGTGCATCCCTTGCTTGGAATAAATTGTTATATCTGTGATGAGAATGCAATGAAATATGCAAAATTGTGCAGACATAATTTTTATATAATATATAATATTTCCCTCTTATTTAATCAAACTTGTAGGGTTCTTTCGGACGTCACTTTTGCCCACTACATCATTAGCCTCTAACATACTGTCTGACCATAAAACTTTAAATGATGGTTCAAACATTTTTGTAACTTTCAGACAATGCTTTGTCAAATTAAAAAAAAAAATTTCAGTTCAAAATGCTGTTTTTTAATAATACTGTAAATTGGGCATTATTAGTGGTCACTTACTACACACAGACACACACACTCACTCATAGTCACAGTTAGGAGTTTGGACAGATCAATATTGTTAAGTATTAAACTGTATCACTGAGATCAATATTTGGATGCTATTGGTCTCTAAATAGCTCTAAAAAGGAAGTCATGCTTCTCGGCTCTCCTCATAAACTGCAAAAACTGGTTCTCTTTGTCTGTTGATGGTGTTGCCTTGGAGTTTCAAAGCAAATTATAAAATCTTGGTGTCATTTGATGCCACGCTGTCATTTGAGCCTTTTGTGTGGTATACGGTTAAGACATCCTTTTTTCACCTCAGAAATATAACACGTTAAAGTCCTATGTTGTCCTTCTCAGTTACTTAGAGGTTGATAAGCTCTTATATCTTTTCATGTGTTGACTACTGTAATGGTTTTCTAGCTGGAGTGTCTAAATCCTCAATTGATAAACTCAATATTTACAAAATTCGGCTGCTAGAGTTCTGCCGGGGGTCAGGTTAAGTGATCATATTACCCCTGTCTTGGCGTCATTGCACTGGCTCCCTGTCAGGTACATTATTGATTTTAAAATCCTTATGTTAGCATATAAGGCTTTACATAATCTGGCTCCTCAGTACTTGACTGATCTACTAACGCCTTACACACCATGCTGTAATCTGTGTTCCTCTCAGAGTGTGTTGTTCCCAAAACACGGCTTCATTATAGGGGTGATAGAGCATTTCCTTCCTATGCTCCCAAGCTTTGGATTCTCTCCGGCTGACATCAGGAAAGCAAATACATTAATGACTCAAAACATTCTATTTTATGATCGCTTTTACTTGATTATTAATTGTATTTGTTGTATTTGAAGTGTGTTGTTTTCTCTGTTATGTAAGCTTGTAAAGTGCTTTGAGAAAGCAACTTTTAAAGGCGCTGTATAAAATAAATGTATTATTATTTATATATGTGTTGTTTGGGAAAGGTGTGCTATTACTTTAAAGCTACACTGTGTAACTTTTTTAGTTTATTCTTAGCTAAAAACACTTAGTTCTTTCAAAAATATATGTGCTCATTAATGTATATTTACAGTATTGTTCAAAATAATAGCAGTACAATGTGACTAACCAGAATAATCAAGGTTTTTCGTATATTTTTTTATTGCTACGTGGCAAACAAGTTACCAGTAGGTTCAGTAGATTCTCAGAAAACAAATGAGACCCAGCATTCATGATATGCACGCTCTTAAGGCTGTGCAATTGGGCAATTAGTTGAAAGGGGTGTGTTCAAAAAAATAGCAGTGTGGCATTCAATCACTGAGGTCATCAATTTTGTGAAGAAACAGGTGTGAATCAGGTGGCCCCTATTTAAGGATGAAGCCAACACTTGTTGAACATGCATTTGAAAGCTGAGGAAAATGGGTCGTTCAAGACATTGGTCAGAAGAACAGCGTACTTTGATTAAAAAGTTGATTAGAGAGGGGAAACCTATAAAGAGGTGCAAAAAATGATAGGCTGTTCAGCTAAAATGATCTCCAATGCCTTAAAATGGAGAGCAAAACCAGAGAGACGTGGAAGAAAACGGAAGACAACCATCAAAATGGATAGAAGAATAACCAGAATGGCAAAGGCTCAGCCAATGATCACCTCCAGGATGATCAAAGACAGTCTGGAGTTACCTGTAAGTACTGTGACAGTTAGAAGACGTCTGTGTGAAGCTAATCTATTTTCAAGAACCCCCGCAAAGTCCCTCTGTTAAAAAAAAGGCATGTGCAGAAGAGGTTACAATTTGCCAAAGAACACATCAACTGGCCTAAAGAGAAATGGAGGAACATTTTGTGGACTGATGAGAGTAAAATTGTTCTTTTTGGGTCCAAGGGCCACAGGCAGTTTGTGAGACGACCCCCAAACTCTGAATTCAAGCCACAGTACACAGTGAAGACAGTGAAGCATGGAGGTGCAAGCATCATGATATGGGCATGTTTCTCCTACTATGGTGTTGGGCCTATTTATCGCATACCAGGGATCATGGATCAGTTTGCATATGTTAAAATACTTGAAGAGGTCATGTTGCCCTATGCTGAAGAGGACATGCCCTTGAAACGGTTGTTTCAACAAGACAATGACCCAAAACACACTAGTAAACGGGCAAAGTCTTGGTTCCAAACCAAAAAAATTAATGTTATGGAGTGGCCAGCCCAATCTCCAGACCTTAATCCAATTGAGAACTTGTGGGGTGATATCAAAAATGCTGTTTCTGAAGCAAAACCAAGAAATGTGAATGAATTGTGGAATGTTGTTAAAGAATCATGGAGTGGAATAACAGCTGAGAGGTGCCACAAGTTGGTTGACTCCATGCCACACAGATGTCAAGCAGTTTTAAAAAACTGTGGTCATACAACTAAATATTAGTTTAGTGAATCACAGGATTGCTAAATCCCAGAAAAAAAATTTGTTTGTACAAAATAGTTTTGAGTTTGTACAGTCAAAGGTAGACACTGCTATTTTTTTGAACACACCCCTTTCAACTAATTGCCCAATTGCACAGCCTTAAGAGCGTGCATATCATGAATGCTGGGTCTCGTTTGTTTTCTGAGAATCTACTGAACCTACTGGTAACTTGTTGGCCACGTAGCAATAAAAAATATACTAAAAACCTTGATTATTCTGGTTAGTCACATTGTACTGCTATTATTTTGAACAATACTGTACTTCTTTCAAGTAATAAAGTATTCTGGTAAGTTTATAATATGCCATTGAAAACACATACGGGTGAGGGGTTCGAATGCCGGTCGCCATGTTGCTCCTCCATCTTGAAAGTACAGTAGCCAAAGAGGGACATACCCGTAAATTCAAGCTTCGCCTTTCGCGCTTTAACACTCGATGGCACCGTGTCGAATGTGAAGAGGGGGATTGCCGTGTTAATCTTGGACTAAATCGGCCACCGTAGGAGTTAAAACGAAATCAGAATTGAGAGGAACAGAAACTAATATTCACTGGATGGTCATAAACCTTTACACCGCTAGATGGGGGAAAATATCACACAGTGGAGCTTTAAGTGATCAGACAGGTGACTGTGGTGCTGAGATTTCCTGTCCAAATGTGTACAATTTCCTTAGAAACTAGTTATATTTAAAATTGCTTTACATTTAGGGCTGGGCGATATGCTTTCAAACTGTGGTAACCTATTGAAATCGCACTTAAATGCGCGTTCCCTTTTACTTTCAATTCCGCGATTGCACGTATACTCTGTGATTAGGGAGCGGTGGTGCTGAACGTGCATATTAAAATATAAGTCGAATCCTCCGCCATGCTCTTGTCCACTAACATGTAATACACACTCGTAACACAAGCTCATCCTCTCATCACGTGATCAGTGCTGCGAACAGCTCGTTCTAGATGAACTGATGGAATTGAAGCGACTGTTATGATTATCCACCTGAATTAAATTGTTTTTATTTATATAAAAAGCAAAACTAGAGTGGAGGTGTAATATAAACTTCACCCTCACACTCCGTCATGACCAGGTCATGAGAATATGACGAGGCAGCTTTTCATCTCAACGAGAAATCTCGTCACAGTTTAGTCTCGCGAGATCTTGTGGCACGTGATCTCGTCACACCCCAAGTTACTACTGTAAATCATGCACTGCAAAAAAAGCTTTTTTTACTAAGTATTTTTGTCCTGTTTTAAGTCAAAATATCTAAAAAATCTTACATTAAGAAGCATTTACTTAACAGGCAAAGGTTTTTCTCTTGTTTTGGGAGACAATAACTCAAAATGAAGTGAGCTTTTGCTTAAAATAAGATAAATAATCTGCCAATGGGGTGAGAAAAATAATCTTAATTCAAACAGAAAACAAGAATATTTTGCTTATTTTAAGCAAAAGCTCTCTTCATTTTGAGTTATTGTCTCCCAAAACAAGAGATTTTTTTTGCTTGTCTAGAAAATGCTTCTTAATGTAAGAGTTTTTAGATATTTGGACTTAAAACAAGACAAAAATAAGTAAGAAAAGCATTTTTTGCCGTGTGGTAAATGTGGATGATTTGTGAATTAAAAGCCTTCTAACTGTATGGTTGTGGCTCAGTGTTATTCAGTGCTGTTACTTGTCAGTGTTGCTGAGAATGTCAACGCTGTTTAATCTGGCTTTAAACTATTATAAATCACGAGGCATTTGATTTGTTGCTTGTATGGGATAATTCAAATGGTTATCACCAGATCTCACCGCGCTGTCAGTGATGAAAACGCATTCACACAAACGCTTGAATACATACTAGAGCTGTTGCTTCGGTTGCTCCGGAGATGTTGCACCATGGGATTGAGCAGTCGGCTTCCCTTCAGCTTGTGTTTGGAGGCTCTGCGGCGGCGGCCCGTAGGTGGCACTGCGTGCAAGAAGCCCACGCTGGGCGGAACCGGCCGACCTAAGCGAGAATACAGCTGCTCGATCTCTCCTCTCTGAAGGGCCTGAAGCTCAGAGATCTCCTTCATGTGCCTGCAGGGATAAAACATTGACTTATACTCTTATTGGCTAGTTTTGACTGCAGAGTGATGAACGCATGCATGAAGAAAAACGAGGAGTGATTCTGTCGGGGAAATGGTTTTGTGGATTTGCTGAAATGTAAATCTAATTTGAGTTTGAATATTATGTGACCTTTGCGAGTGCAGTGCGCTGGCAGAGAGACTCCGCCCACACGCTCGGATTAAAGGGTTACTTCAGCGATTTAGCATTACGCTTTGTATCAGCAGAAATCCGGCAGTATATTCGAATGATCGTGCTTACCTCAGCTCTCGTGATGACTCCTGCTGCGTTTGTGCCGTAACTCTCGCTCGGCTCACTCGCGTTATATTGAACACACACCTTCAATTTTTAAATGTTCTGTCTGTTCTCTAACTGAACTAAACGGTTTTATTATTATGAAAATGAACACAAGGGTAGGTGCGTTGCCGCGGTGGGCAAGTGATAAACAGTAGCTGTGGCTGTGGGAGTGGTCTCGTAGGGCAGCGAAGCAAATGCATTCTGGGAGTTGTTGTTTTTCATCCACATAAGCCAAAAATAATTTGTTTGACTTTTCTCAGGCTAGAAGGCACCAAATTCATAAATAATTTCACATTTCTACTACATTAATGACACAGTTTAAATACAGATTCATATTCCCAGTGCTGAAGTACCCCTTTAATTTTGTCACTTCTTATAGTTGTCACATATTTTGACTTTTTTATTATTACAGTCAGTACAATAATCCCTTATGCTGTTTGTTTTGTGCAATCTTTACCAGTATAACAAGGTAAAAAAGTGGGAGGGTACTAGATTTAAATAATTGAATCAGTTTGGAAACATGGCGATTTCTATATGTTATATAATGATATACAATGTTGTTGGCCAGAAAATACAATCTTTACTCACTTCTCTCTCAGCTTCTGTAGCTCTCGTTTCATGTCAGCGTCCTCAAACTCAGAGTCATTATCGCTGCTGACATAAGCAGAGTGGGCGTGGCTTGTGGCCGAAGGGGCGTGTCCATTCGCCAGAGTACACGTGGGCGAATCGGAGCTTTGCACACTGCTGCTGTGACCAGAGCGCCGGAGGAAAGCCACAGCTCGCTTCATGAAGTCTGATGAGGCCGGAGCTGGAACTGGAGACGAGGGCTTGGCGGACAGAACCTCGCTCGGATCCTCATCACCACTGTCAGAGGACAGGCACTGCGTCGTCCCATCAGCTGACAAAGAGCTCCGAGCACAAGGCATTGTGGGTCTGGCCTCTGTAAAGGAAGTAAGTGTGTCCTGAAAAAGAAAAAAAAAGATGATATTGAGAAGCTACACTGCAAATGCATTTCTTACTTAGTATTTTTGTCTTGTTTCTAGTCACACAAAAAAAAATTCTTACATTAAGAAACATTTACTAGACAAGCAAACGTAATTGTCTTGTTTTGGGAAACAATGACTCAAAATGAAGAGAGTTTTTGCTTAAAATAAGATCAATAATCTGCCAATGGGCTAAGTAATAATGATAATGTTGTGTTAAGATTATTTAATTGGCAGATTATTTATCTTATTTTAAGCAAAAACTCTCTTCATTTTGAGTTATTTTTCCCAAAACAAGACAATTACTTCTGCTAGTCTAGTAAATACTTCTTGTTTTAAGAATTTTTAGATATTTGAACTAGAAACAAGACAAAAATACTAAGTGAAAAAAGCATTTTTTGCAGTGTATGTCAGACTCTCAAAACAAAGATCAAAGTTTATGCAAATAACCCATATTATTTGTGGGTAAACTAGGGATGCGCAATATACCAGTACTGGAAATACTGTATACCTGTATATATTATATTTTAAACGGTATGATATCATGATTTTGCACATTTCGGTATATGCTGCTGTTCTGAAGATGGCAGTGCGCTACACAAACTGGCAATGTGACAACAGCATAGACGAACAAAATGGATAAAGCAGTTAAATCTCACTCAAGATGCCCAAAACAAATTAATAGAGAGAGGAGTAGAAGTGAAATTTGTAATTGCTTATAAAACTGATGAAGAACCATCAAACCTAGCCAAGCATCTGTCGCTATCCTGAATTTATGACACATTATTTGTGGGTAAACTCATTTAGTGGGTAAAATCATTAGTGCCTGTGCGGATCGGTCTTATGAGGCATCTACATAATGTATACCGTATTTCCTCAAATAAAAGCCTGTAGTCAATTAAACGGCGGGCCTCTGCTAGTGGTCAGCACGAACAAATAAAGGCCGGTCTCAAATAAAGGCCGGTCTCAAATAAAGGCCAGAGGAAAAGGTGTGGATAATCTCCTAAACGCCTTTCATTTAATGTGCATTCAAGTTCATCGTATTCTTCAGTAGGGTTGGCTGTGCCGTGACGGCTGACCGACATTACGATGGAGCGAAACCGTCCTGATGCCACGCGCCCCGCTGTGAGTCTTGCCAGTGCGACACACACTAATCCTGGTCTCTTCTATAGTTAACCTAAAAACTTTGCAGGGATTTCTCTGGAAATTAAATTGAGAATATAACGGATGCATGTGCCATTTTAAATAGGCTACTGTAGTCTATGAGAGATGCGACGTCTGTGAAAATGGCGTGTCAGGCAGGCTACAAATATCGATCTTCACAATGTGTGCGTCTCAAACTGCTCCGTCAGTGGTCAGGGCACTGATCAGGAGTCAGCCCATTGACTTATGTCCTGATCAGTGCCCTGACTATTGAATAGGGAGCTGATTAAAGGGGGTCACACACCAAACGTGAAGCTTGGTGCCGCACAGTCTCATGTATCTGAAGAGGGTCGCACATTGGACACACACATTATATAGGCTACACGCGAGCTCAAGTTTGAATCGACTTCTGGCAGAAGAGCAGCACGATGAGTGTATCTTGTAGCACAGGGTGAAATCAGTATTGATGATTTGAGAGAAATATAATATACATTTAATATAATACCTTGAAATGGCCGCTGACAGGTGTGGACAGGCGCCACGGACAGGTGCCGAATGCTGCCGCCGGTGAGTGTACACTCACTGAATGTGTTCGAATTTTAAAGACGTGGTGCGGCGCTGAGTTTCGCGTCCTGTGTCCGACCCCAGGGCATTTAAGTTCAAATACAATAGGCTACAAAATAAACTATGCTGTAAATATTGTAAAGTGGTCACATGAACTAGGCTACACGAACGACCGTTTAAAAAACAATATGCAAAATCTATATCTCTGCAATGGATTTAGAAAAGTGCGTGCAAGTATTGGAAGCGCGGATGAGTAATTAGTTGGGTCAGAAAAATAACAAAATGATAGTTTTTAAGTATAAAAAAATGTAAAGAGACATACTGTATACTGTAGGCTATTATAAAAAAAAGTGCTTAAAAGTGCACAACTATTCTTAAGAGGACGCTTTTTCCTTGCGTGCAACTAAAGAAAGCACAGAGTCATTGGGTTAGAAAAATAACGAAATTCTATATTTTTATAAAGAAGAAAAAAATATTTATGTAAAGAGATATATTAAAATAAAAAGTGCTTAAAAGTCTAAACAACTGTTCTTAAGTAGAAGGAAGCTTTTTCCCTCACGTGCAACAATAAAGCACCGAGTCATCTGTTGGGTTAGAGGCTCACGTGCAACCGCAGCCTATATAGAGATTAAGAGCGGAATAAACATTTGACATTTTTCAAACTGACTCAATCGTGGTTAACGATTAGGCTACCGTAAGTCTGAAATTACTTGTTCGCCTTTCTGGCTGTTGTTGTATGGTGATATTTTTGCAAATGTTTTTAAAAAAATCAAATATATTCGTCCACTGGAACGATCACTTTAAATTTAAAACGTTTTTTTTAAGCAATTATTTTTCAAACAGATGGAATTAGAAATACAGGCCTGACCCTAATAAAAGCCTGCTTCAAATAAAAGCCGGTTCCCATCGGCCGTTCAGGTAAATAAAGGCCCCGGTCTTTATTTGAGGAATTACGGTATCTATGATCGCGCCAGTTTGACCTCATCAGACGGCAGTAATAGCGGATGGGAACACTAGATGAGATTCGTCTGATATGAGGTAAAAATAACACAAATACTGTTGTGTTTCTCACAGAAACCGATCGGTTCGTGTCTAAAGACATCAATGTGTCGTCATGAGCAGCAGGGTGTGTGTGTGTGTTCTCTAAGCATGTTTTTTTGTTTGTCTGTTTTGCTCTCATATAATTGTTCCCCATTCACATCATTATGACTGGTACTCAGCAACGGTTAGAGTTAAAAATCTTAATTTGTGTTCTACTGAAGAAACAAACACGGATGCATTGGGCAGATAAACATAATTTTCACAACTAATTTTTATTTTGGGGTGAACTAACCCTTTAACAGCCCTACTGTGCACAATTCACATCTTGCAGAAACGCTATGAGTAGTGAGTTACTCCGAACGCTGCAGACTGACCTGATATAAGTCCGGAGGTGCTGAGTAACGGTTGCTCGCTGACTTTGATGTGGATCCGTGTCGGATCTCAGATCCGGACTCCAGATCCATCACATGATCTCCTCCACCATCATGAGAAGATGCGTCTGAATCATTCGGCACAATCTACAGCACACAAACTCACAACGTCAGCAAATCGAGACGGATCATTTGGAGCATCATGAGGAGCATCATATATACAAAAAAGAGAAATAGTTAACCTGGAAGTGGCTCTTGAATGCATGTGTGCCAGAACCAGCCCCGGCCCCGGAGTCCGTTCTGCTCAGGAGTCTTCTGAAGGCTGATGGAGAGAGAGAAGAGAGAGAGAGAGAGAGAGAGAGAGAGAGAGAGAGAGAGAGAGAGAGAGAGAGAGAGAGAGAGAGAGAGAGAGAGAGATGGCGTAAATCTGGCTGTAGAAAACATAAATTACATATTTGATTATTTGGCAACACTATCTAATCTTAAAACCTCTAAGAAAATTCATAAGCAAAAACAAGAGAATGAAAAATGGTTTGATTCGGATTGTAAAAGAATAAAGACAAATTTAAGACAGCTGGCAAACAAAAAGCACAGACAACCAGACGATTCAGATTTACGTCTTCATTATTGTGAGGAGCTCAAAAAATATAAAAATACACTCAGAAAGAAGAAAGAACAGTACATTCAGAATCAGCTCAGAACTATTGAAGAATCTGTCCATTCCAACAGTTTCTGGGACAACTGGAATCTCCTGAATAAAAAGAATCATGATCAAACAACTATACAAGACGGAGACATCTGGAAAAATCACTTTGAAAAACTGTACAGCAAATTAAACATGACCATAGAACAAACACAGATATTCGAAAAATTAAATCATATAGAAAAAATAATTGGCAAATATCAAAATCCGTTAGATTACCCAATCACAGAAAAAGAGCTGACAGATAAAATACAGGCCCTGCCCACAAAAAAGGCAAGTGGACTGGACGGCATCCTAAATGAAATGCTTAAAAGCACCAATCACAAATTCAAATTAGCCATAATGAAACTGTTCAACTTGGTTCTGAGTGTTGGTCATTTCCCTGACACCTGGAATAGAGGACTCATAACGCCCATATTTAAGAGTGGAGACAAATCAGACCCGCACAATTACAGAGGCATCTGTGTGAGCAGAAACCTGGGGAAGATGTTCTGCAGCATCATCAACACAAGACTCGTTCACTTCCTCACAGAGCACAATGCCCTCAGCAAAAGTCAGATTGGATTCTTACCAAATTACAGAACATCAGACCATATATTCACCCTGCATACCCTGATCGACAAACACATTAATCAGAACAAAACTAAAATTTTTGCTTGCTTCGTTGATTTCCAGAAGGCCTTTGATTCAATTTGGCATGAAGGTCTTCTATCTAAACTTCTAGAATCAGGTATCGGGGGCAAAACATACAACATAATTAAAACAATGTACTCAAACAATCAATGCTCAATTAAAATTGGCAATAAACAAACGGAGTCCTTCACTCAAGGGCGAGGTGTGAGACAGGGCTGCCCACTATCACCGACCCTCTTCAATATTTACATCAATGAATTAGCGAAACTCCTCGAGCAATCCGCAGCTCCTGGTCTCACACTACATGACTCCTCTATAAAGTTCCTCCTGTATGCGGATGACCTGGTGCTGCTGTCTCCAACAGAAGAGGGTCTACAGCAGAACCTGGACATCCTGCATCAGTTCTGTCAGACCTGGGCCCTGACTATTAACATGGCTAAAACTAAAGTACTAACATTCCAGAAGAGACCCAGATGTCAGGGAAAGAAACACAATTTCACCCTTGGTATGACCAAAATTGATCATGCCACCAACTACACATACCTCGGGTTGAAATTCAATACAAACGGAAACTTCAGCTTGGCCGTGAATGAACTGAAAGAGAAAGCAAGAAGGGCTTTCTATGCCATCAAAAAATCAATCCAATTTGAAATACCAATCAGAATCTGGCTCAAAATATTCCAATCCGTCATAGAACCTATTGCACTATATGGCAGTGAAGTGTGGGGTCCTCTCCTAAACCATGAGTTTGACAAATGGGACAAAAACCCAATAGAAACCCTGCATGCTGAGTTCTGCAAGAGTATCCTGAGAGTACAGAGGAACACGCCGAACAACGCATGCAGGGCCGAATTAGGCCAATACCCTTTACTAATCCACATTGAGAAACGAGCCATCAAATTTTGGAAACATCTAAAAATGAGTGACCCCAACTCTTACCATTTTAAAGCCCTTAAAAACCATGAAGTGAACGCTGAGAAGAGTCCCCTAATTCAGCTGATCCTGAGGCTGCAAAAACAAACTAACACGTCTAACAATAATCAGCCTCAGGACACCGACACCCTCATCCACACAATCTGGCCCAACCAAATGATTAAAGCACAAAAAGAAAACTACCTGACCTATTGGACTGAAACAACACAAAAACAAAGTAAACTGGAATGTTATTTGGCCCTAAACAGAAACTACACAACAGCAGAATACCTGAGCGCAGTGAAAGACAGTGAGCTCAGAAGAAGAATGACGAGGTACAGACTGAGCAATCACACACTGGCCGTAGAGACGGGCAGATACAGACAGAAGAGTGTGTGTGTGTGTGTGTGTGTGTGTGTGTGTGTGTGTGTGTGTGTGTGTGAGAGGTACAGACTGAGCAATCACACACTGGCCGTAGAGACGGGCAGATACAGACAGAACTGGCTGCCCAGAGAGAGCCGCATCTGCCCGTACTGCACTGCTGGAGAAGTGGAGACAGAGACACACTTCCTCACCAGATGCCCTAACTATGAACAAATCAAAAACACATTCTATCCTAAATTCGAAATACTTTGCCCTGACTTCATAAAATCAAACAATAAAACACAACTTCTACATGTATTAGGTGAACAAAGAGATTGTATCCTACTAGCAGCAAGATACATTAATGCCTGTCACAAAAAGAGAGAAGAGTCGACCAATCAGTGATGCGCACACACACACACACACACACACACACACACACACACACACACACACACACACACACACACACACACACACACACACACACACACACACACACACACACAGAGAATTCAAAATTGTTCCTAGAATTCTAAATGTTTACAGATTGTTCAACTTATTACTATTATTATTATTTATTTTATTTTATATAATTCTTTATTTTATGTATGTATGTATATGTACATGTATGTTAATGCTTTGGCAATACATTGAAACAATTGTCATGCCAATAAAGCACATTTGAATTGAATTGAGAGAGAGAGAGAGAGAGAGCACGAGAGAGAGAGAGAGAGAGAGAGAGAGAGAGAGAGAGAGAGAGAGAGAGAGAGAGAGAGAGAGAGAGAGAGAGAGAGAGAGAGAAATGGGTTGGGGTCTACATGAGATATTGCTTAATAACTAAGTAGTTTTACATAAAAATATACACAAGCTTTGTTTGGTTTTGGTCTGCCTGACCCGCGGATATAACTGATCTGCTCATCACTAACACTCACTCACTCGCACATGCACTCTCTCACACAGACACACACTCACTCTCTCAAACACACACCAATTCACAAAATTAATGGAATGCATAGCTGATATAAAAAATTAGATGACTAGTAATTTCCTACAACCTAACACTCGATGGCTGCTCTGTCAACTTAATTCTGAAAAAAAACTAAGTTTCTAATTATTGGACAAAACTTCCGCACATAGTAACCTAGAATACTGTCTAACACTCGATGGCTGCTCTGTCAAGCCCTCGTCGTCAGTGAGGAACCTGGGTGTGCTCTTTGATACCAATCTCTCATTTGAAAGCCACATCTGTAAAACCACATTCTTCCATCTTAAAATATATATCTAAACATGCGCTCATGACCTCAAGACTAGATCATTGTAATGCTCTACTGGGTGGTTGCCCTGCAAGCTTAATAAAGAAACTCTAGCTGGTCCATATCAAAATCAACAGCAGGTGGTAGATCTTTTTGCTATTTCACACCTAAACTCTGGAAACCTAAACCTAATCTCAGTCTTCCTAGCCTTTTTCGGGAACAGACACACTCTCAGTTTAAATCTAGACTACAGTATAAACACTTTTTTTATTATGGCAAACACATTTTTTTTATTCAAATCAGTTTAATGATAGTTAGGCTGCATTAACTAGGTCAGCCGGAACCGGGAACACTTCCCATAACACCTGATGTACTCGTCACATCATAAGAAGAACGGCATCTACTCTAATGTTAGTCTCTGTTTGTCCCGAGGTTTACTGCAGTCAGCCAGATCCAAGCCGTATCCAGATCAGATGGTGGACCTGCACCTCAACACATCCCTGAAGTGTCAGCAGAGATCCTGTCAGCTAGACTCTCTCCTGTGAAGGCCTCATCAACACGACTGATCCTCAACAAACCCGTCTCCGGCGTGATGATCTTCAACCAGATGGAGCTGGATAAATATTCAGAATGTTCCGATCCAATCTGACTTCTGACCTGAAATGCTGCCTGAATCATGATCATACACTGTTTGTTTGTTGGCCAGAGGAGAACTGAGCGACTGAGCCTAGTTTATCCCATGTTTTTTTCTCCATTATGTCTCCTGATGGAGTTTTCCTGCCACCATCGCCATTGGCTTTTGGCTTCCTTAGTTGGGGAGACTAAATATTCAACAATATGATTGATCTGCCTCCATCACAGAACTAACTTAAGCTGGACTATGACACGATTTTCTTCTAGATGTGTTGTACAGCTGAAACAAACTTTGTTTCATTATTTTCCTGTTATCACTGTAAAGCTGTATTGTAAAAAAAACAATATAGAAAAAAGGTGACTCGACTTCACTTTACACTTACGGGCAACAGCAGAGTCACTCAAGGTCCCGAGACTGTCAGACCTCTCCGGAATCTGAGGCTAAAAGAGACAGAGAATAACTGGAATTAAATCTGAGAAATACAGAATATCAAAAATACAACATACTGGAGAAAAAAAACAGGTGACACTTTATTTTAAGGTTCAGATATTAACTATTAACTAGTTGCTTATTATCATGCATATTACTATGATATTGTCTGTTTATTAGCACTTATAAAGCTCATATTAATGCCTTATTCTGCATGAGCTTATTCTACATCCCTTAATCCGACCCAATACCTAAACTTAAACGCTACAAAAACTACCTTACTAACTATTAATAAGCAGTAAATTAGGAGTTTATTGAGGCAGAAGTCGGAGTTAATAGTGAATATGTGTTCCTCATACTAAAGTGTTACCAAAAAATATTTATGCATGAGACCATTTAAAATAAGACTTCATTAATAGGCACATTGTTTAATACATTTAGGTAATAGGTCTTAATATTTAAATGTATTAATTTAGTATTTGATATTATCCAAGATTTTTTCCGAAAAATAGAAACAAGGGATTCATGATGATTTTATGTAGTTACAAAATTATTGCCTTTCCCAAATGCTGATCTGAAACACAATGCACCCGATGTCTTTTAGGTGCTATTAAGCTGCATTGTGCCATCAAGCTAAATTAATTAATTTTTTTTAAATGTGTTAGAATATAACTATTCCTTCAGAACTTAGGTTCATATTCATGACACTGACATATGAAGTAAAATTCATAAAAATCTATTTTTTAACAAGTTATTTAGCATGATATAGTAAGGAAATGGGGACCCTATAAACAGAACCGTTTATGTATGACATGTTGTCAAAGTAGTTCTTGTTGAGTTTATCGTCCCGTTGGGGAAATTTTGTTTGCAATTGTTTCCACATGCGTAATCACCACACAAACAAACAACATACACAGAAAACAGTAAATAATAAGACTGTATTTTAAAAAATAAATAGTAAATCCCCACTGAGACCCACTCAGTAGACACTACAAAAACACTATTTTTCCAATTAAAAATGTAACTGCTTGTAGCATGAACGATTTTTTTCCCCTGTTTTTAAAAAACACTGATAATCTAAATCTGCGACCTGATGGTAGTGTCTCAAAGTCATTAAACAACGGATGCCTATTATCTAATTTAATTTTCATGGCTTTAGTAAGACATCTTGTTAGATATATAAGCCTGACAGAGGAATACCAGTTAGCTTACTTACTTAACTTTCCTTAGTGAACTTTTAGCACAACTGTACAACAAAGTAGTAACGATATTAGCATTTGATTATCAGCTATTAATCTAAACAAAACTACCTGACAGCTGATTGACTTTACCAGCTTCTCTGTTTTCCTCACGGCCCCATCACTGCCTTGGCTGTCTGACAGCGGCGGGGATCCGGGCGGCTCGGAGGCGGAGCTTGTGTTTTGTGAGGGGTGGTACTCCTGGTACAAAAGGTTTCGGAGTTTCTCGTCCAGCGTCTTTATGGTTCTGTCGGCAAACTCCAGCCGGGGCGGCCCTTCGCCGTCAGATTCGGCCGGCTGCACCTGCGCCGATGTGGCCATTTGGGGCTGATGGGTGGGGCTCTGAGGCTGTGATTGGCTGCTGCTGACGGCAGCTTGTGGAGTGGGCGTGGCAAAGGGTTGCTGTAGCACCACACCTGCGGTCTGGCTGATGGGCAGCTCTGTGTTCGGGCTTTCAGCATGACCCACGGGCTCCTGAGGGGTTTCCTCTGCTTTCTGAGAGGACACATCAAGGGAAACAGGAGGCGCAATCGGGCAGCATGGGATATCAGAAACCATTGAAACACTAGGCGGAGAGGCGGTCTGAGGGCCGTCAGAGAGAGACATTTGTGGCATCGATGGCTGTTTCTGCAGAGGTTTGGCACTGTTGACATCCTGCGCTTGAGATGTAGAGGAACTCTCTGGGTCTGGAGAAAAATAAGTGAGCGGTAAGCAAACACATGCACTGCAAAAAATGAATTTCCAGTCAAAAATGACAAAACGTATAAATTGCATGATAATTGTTATGCTACATTATCATTGTCTGATTATCACCAGACCAAGCTCAATTTAAGATTGAACATTGGTCTGGGGAGTGTGTTTTCTACTGCAAAGAAATCACGCCTAGGGAAAAGTTTTGTACTTTCAGCAATAAGAGCACTGAATCTACATAGTGATTAAGTCTCACATCTTATAGGTTTGCTGCTGATACCGTCTGTGTATGCTTATATTTTCGTGACCAATAATTTGTGTATGATGAGAAGTATGTGTATGTTATGTGTGCTGAATGTTGCACTGGTACAGTCTGTGGAAACATATTTCCTCTCCTGAGGACAATAAAGTATAAATCTGAATCTGAATCAAAGGAGGGGTGATAAATGAGCATTATTCAAATGACTCTGTATGCAATTGGAAAGTCCTTCAACCAATCAGACCACAAGAGGCGTGACCAACAGACACTGACCCATCCTTCTCTATCCATCAGTGTGTTAAACCCGCCAATAGTGCACCAGGTGGATAAGCCAGTCTCTGATCGGTTCCCGCAAAAGTGTAACAGAAGCAGTAGAAATGAATGTACAGGTTTACAGACTGAGTTGCCGGGCGAAATCAGATCACCGGCAGATCAGGCTGGGTTTACTCTAATACGCCTAATATTGCCACCAAATAGTCGATTCAATCTTTTAATGAACTGGTTTTCTTTCAATTAGCACAAGTTTTGTATCTTTTTTGGGAACTGGCTGATCGTAGTCCAATCAGGCTTCTTCACCTAAAAAACCCTTTCAAAAACTACAAAAAGGACTACAAACCCTGTGCTAATAGAGTGCAACAATCAGCTTTCAGAAGTAAAAACTCCATTCATTTTCCCATAGAGAAACTCTGTGTGTTACCCTACTGTGAGCTACGATGTTATTAATTCTTAGCATTTGCTTCGGTTGAAGCCTTCAACCCGCATTATTCCATCATATTTAAAAAAAGTAATGTTGAAAAGTCAAACTCATGGTGAAAAACTACGTTACCCATGATGCTGTACAGAAAATTCCACCAATCAATCACCACAAGCAAGTCGCGCCAAAAGATCTCATTAGCCCGCCCACTCCAATGAAGTACTGTGAATGTAATCAAAACAATCTGCCTGCGCTCTTAAATACTTAAATATTTGTGTATATGTAATAAACTTAAAATATATATATATTTTTACATAAAATCATTATTTTTAAATGAATAATTTTATATACACTATATTGCCAAAAGTATAGGGACAAACCTCCAAATCATTAAACTCAGGTGTTCAAATCAATAAGCTCTAGGCCTGCAGACGTTAGTGGGATTATAACAAAGAGGAAGCCATTGGGAACAATAGAAACTCTAGAGACATTTTCTCTGCAGTGACCAATCACGCTTCTCTGTCTGATAATCCCATGGACGAGTCTGAGTTTGGCGGTTGTCATGAGAACAGGACTTGCCTGACTGTATTGTGCTAAGTGTAAAGTTTGGTGGAGGGGGAATTATGGGGTGGGGTTGTTTTTCAGAGGTTGGCCTCTTAGTTCCAGTGAAAGGAACTCTTAATGCTTCACCAAGACATTTTGGAAAATGTCATGCTCCTGACTTTGTGGGATCAGTTTGTGGACGGCCCCTTCCTGCCCCAGCATGACTGCGCTCCAGTGCACAAAGCGTCGGTCCATAAAGACATGGATGAGGAGTTTGGTGTGGAGGAACTGGACTGGCCTGCACAGAGTCCTGAGCTCAACCCGATAGAACAGCTTTGGGATGAATTAGAGCGGAGACTGAGAGCCAGGCCTTCTCGTCCAACATCAGTGCCTGACCTCACAAATGAGCTTCTAGAAGAATGGGCAAAAATCCCCATAAACACACTCCTAAACCTTGAGGAAAGCCTTCCCAGAAGAGCTGGAGCTGTTAGAGAGGGTGGGCCGACTCCAGATTAAACCCCACGGGTTAACAATGGGATGGCATTAAAGCTCAGGTGCGTGTAAAGTCCCAAAACATTTGGCCATATAGTGCATCTTCCATTGTCTTTATTTCGATTACGCTGTTTGCAATATTGAACCAACCCTGCTGAAAAAGTGGGTGGGCACTCATGCACAATATTGAAAAAAAACTAGTTGACAAAAATATTGAATTCAATATTTGGTGATAAAATAGCCTAATGAGAAATGTACATGCAATTTAAAAGAACAAGGATTAAGTTTATTTTCTGACCACACTGACAGGAAGTGTTTTTTTGTTGTTGAATGCATCTAGATAAAAGTAAATGTATCTTGATTTAAGAATGCTTAGATATTTGTACTGGAAAGCAAGACAAAAATACTGAGGTACAGTGCATTTAGTATTAGTTTGATATACAACTCTTTTGTAAGTCGCCTTGGATAAAAGCGTCTGCTAAATGATTAAATGTAAACGTAGTTGATGTGTGCTGTATTACTTGTCTCTTCTCTGTCAGGTGGAGCCGTCTCAGCCACAGGACAGATGATGAACCAGCGCTTTCCGGTGTGAAGCACTGTAAATAAAGGAAGACTGTGGGTTAAGTGCTCATACTACAGTCATGGCAGTAAGAGCTGTAAAACATGACGAGTCTTAGTCTTACCATTCTGTTTATAGACTAGCTGGTCTGACTGAGAGTGTTCAGGTTTTGACCCCTGAACAAGGAAGACAATAAATTCAGAAACAGTAATGACACACTTCACCATTACACAGGAAAATACAACAGGGCTAACGGCACGCCAAGGCACAAGGCAGATTTTACTCTCCTCTAAACCACTAGAGGGCACAATGACATTGCAACCTGGTCCAATTTGCAAAACATACCTGTAGCAACGTTTTTGCAACCCACAAAATACGTACATATCACTGCAGTTTTCAACAGAAATGCATACTAGAGGCAGTAAAACAGCAAGCATGTTTTATCGCTTTTTTTTAACCATAGACCATGATTTGTAAACGTGCTTCTGAAGACCTCATGACGTGTTTCATCATCCTCACACTACATTGGCCATGAATGCTGTGATGTTACACGTGCCTCAAACACCAGGTTACATTAGGACTTGTCCTCATAGCATTATTCGACGCAGCGTTAGCCTGTTATGTGTGCTAATCGTCTCAGGTTACGTATGTAACCATGGTTCCCTGAGAGGGAACGAGACGCTGCGTCGAAACGCTAGGGGACGCCTCTGCGTGCCATGTCATGAAGCACTTGTGTAATCAGTCCAATAGCGGGACGATACGTCACGGGCGGGTGACGTCATCGACCAGGAAGCTATAAAGCATGCCCGGACCAAACAGTCACTAGCTTCTGGAAAAGTCGAACAAATCGATCACAGGCATGCCGGGAGTATGGCATCTCGACGCAGCGTCTCGTTCCCTCTCAGGGAACCATGGTTACATACGTAACCTGAGACGTTCCCTATCTCGAGGGAACTTCGAGCTGCGTCGAAACGCTAGGGGACCTCAATACCCACGCCGCCAGAGTCCCAAATGTCTGTATGTGTGAATCAACCCAGAAACACCCGGGACCCCGGAGTAGAGGCTACGTCAAGATTGTAAAACCTCACAAATGTATGCGGAGAGGACCACCCAGCCGCATCACATACCTCTGACAATGAAACTCCCGAAATAAGAGCCATAGAGGCAGCCATACTCCTAGTGGAGTGGGCGCGGACCCTCATTGGTGAAGGATGTCCGGCCGACTCATAAGCGAGCGAAATAGCCTCGACTATCCACTTGCTAAGCATCTGCTTTGAAGCCGGTTTTCCCTTGCTCGGGGACCCAAAAACACACAAACAACTGTTCTGAGTTTCACCACAGGGCAGCCCTGTGGACATATGCATCTAGGGCCCTGACCGGACATAGCAGATTTAGCTTCTCTTGGTCTTGACTAGTGAACGGAGGCGGACAGAAAGCCTGCAGCATTAGTGGTCCCGGCACATTAGTCGGGACCTTGGGAGCATATCCTTCCCTCGGGAAGAGAAATGCTTTTACCATTCCTGGTGCAAACTCCAGACAAGAGGGTGCCACTGCCTAAGTAGGCACCCTCGAGCGTGCCGCAGGTCTGCGCCTCAAAGTACCACAAAGGAAACGTATGACCCAAGGGTGTTTCCCCAATGATGCATTATCTAATGGAATATGATAAGCAGATATCGCCGACACATATACTTTCAGTGTTGACGGAGATAACCCTGCGGAGAATTTTTCTTGTAGGAACTCAAGAACTGAACCGAACGGGCAGTTAACAGGGTCCAAAGCCCGGTGCGTACACCAGGCGACAAAAACTCTCCATTTGAGTGCGTAAAGTCTCCTTGTGGATGGTGCTCTGGAGTGCAACATGGTCTCTATCACCTCAGTAGATAGACCCGTGTTTATGAACTGGGCCCCCTCAGGGGCCAAGCCCACCGTTTCCACAGTTCCGGGCGTGGGTGCAGTACTGACCCCCCCGGCCTGCGAAAGAAGATCTCTCCTGACTGGGATTTTCCAGGGAGGACCTTCTAGGAGAGACATAATGTCGGCGAGCCATACTTGGCCCGGCCAGAGCGGGGCTACCAATAAAAGCTGAACCCCGTCCCGGCGGACGCTCTCCAGCACTCCTGGGAGCAATGCCAGAGGGGGGAAGGCGTACAGACGCAGCCTCGGCCACGTCTGTACCATTGCGTCCAGCCCCAGCAGGGCTGGATGCGTGAGGGAGAAATATGCTGGACAGTGTGTCGTCTCTCGAGACGCAAACAGATCCACCTGGGCTCGCCCAAAGCGGATCCACAGCTCCTCCACCACCTCGGGTGGAGTCTCCATTCTCCCGGCATCACTCCCTGCCTCGACAGGGAGTCTGCCGCTACATACAGGACCCCCGGGATGTACATCGCCCTGAGCGAGAGCATCTTGCCGTGGGCCCATGTTAGCATATGACGCGTCAGCTTCCACACCCGACGCAATCTCAACCCCCCCTGGTGATTTATATACGAGACCACCGAAGTGTTGTCTGACCGAACTAACACATGGCGGCCCCGCAGGTCTGAGAGGAAGTGTTTGATTTTATATGATTGAAACACAGCCATCAGCTCCAGCTGGTTTATGTGCCAGGAGAGCTGACGGCCGCTCAGACCTTGGGCCGAGCGGCCACTCATGACCGCTCCCCAGCCAGTTAGGGAGGCATCCGTCGTTAGCGTTACGCGACGACAAGGAGCCCCCAGAACTGGACCTTGGGACAGGAACCAAGGATCTTTTCACTTCACTAAGGCACGTAGGCAGCGCCGCGTGACCTTGATCAAGCGAAAAAGGGTTTCCCCTCAGGGAGAACCCCTTGGTCCTGAGCCACCACTGTAAGGGTCTCATGTACCGCAGGCCAAAAGGTACCCCGTTGGACGCTGCTGTCATCAGCCCTAACACTCTCTGAAAGTGTTTCACAGTGAGTGACTGACCTAGCTTTATCTGGTTCACGGTATCCAGGATCGTTTTTATCCTGGGAGGGGATAGCCGAGCCAACATTATTTTCGTGTCCCAGACTACCGCCAGAAAAGTAGTACTCTGCAGCTTATAGGTGCCAGCACACATTTCTTTCCGTTCAACCTTAGCCCCAACACTCTCATATGGGCGAGAACAGCATCTCAATGCTGAACGCCCACTGTTTCGACTAAGCTAACATCAGCCAATCGTCGATATAGTTGAGCACGCGAATGCCCTGGAGTCGCACCTGAGCCAGAGCTGCATTCACGCACTTGGTGAAAGTGTGGGGTGATTAAGCTAGGCCGAATGGCAGCACTCAATACTGGTAAGCTTCGCCCCCAAAAGCAAACCTGAAGACCTGTCTGTGCTGCGGAAGGATGGAGATGTGGAAGTATACATTTTTTAGGTCTATTGTGACACACCAGTCCTCGGACCTGACGTGACACACGATCTGTTTTATCGTGAGCATTTTGTTTAGCTGATGCAGATCTAAAAATAGGCCTTAACCCTCCATCCTTCTTTGGAACTATGAAGTACCGGCTGTAAAAGCCCGACTCTCTGCAGAGGGGAGGGACCCGTGTATAGCCTCTTTTCGCAGAAGAGTCTGTACCTCTCGTTCCATGACCAGAGGCTGCTCGGGGGTTACTACCGTAGGAGTAACCCTGCTGAACACGGGTGGGTGTGACCCGAACCCTTTTTATAATGTGAGCAGGACCCATTCTGAGATATTCGGCAGAAGTTTCCACGCTGCCAGAAAATCTACTAAGGGAACCAGCCTCTCGAGGCTGGTCTCTGGATTTTCCTGGGTGGTCAGCCCGGTGTCCTGTAACGGATAACCGGCAGGTAGCAACCGAACTGACCGCCCCGGGGCCCTCACGAGAGGGCGCGAACATCCCCAAGCCGCTACGTTTCCGGGCGGACAAGGAGATATATGTTCGCCGGGGACCGCCGCGCCCTGAAGCACCAACGGTGGCAGGGTTGGCAGACCGGCCCCCCCCGATGGCACCGGGAAAGAGCGGGCGCCTCGGCGAGCCGCACTCTCCCGGAGGGGACTGCCATCGGAAGTCCTGCGCCTCTGACGTCAGGACTTCTTAGCCGAGGCCTTCCTAGCAGTAAGGACGGCCCTCAGATCCGCCCTACCACGGGAAGGTCCCGGCTGAGCGCGTCGCACGGATCCCCGATCTCTCTGCGGGGGGGCCCCGAGCGGCCACGCTCTCTCTTTGTTTTGCTCGGTGTAGGTTTGAGAAAGGATGTACTCGGCTGAGGCTGCCCCGCCCGACAGCCCCAGAGGGACATTTTGATTTATTTATTTATTTATTTATTTATTATATATATATATTTTTATATTTCACATCTCAATATCAATATCCCCCAGCAGGTCTGCTTGTTTTATATGCTTGCAGGGCAACCGCCGTATACAAACCGGCGGCCGCCTGATCTGCTGCCGAATATGCCCTACCCCCAAAGCCGACTTTTTTTTTTTTTTTTACCGGCTTGTTGTGGGCAGCTGTGGGGCTGTGTGACGATGTGGACTCGGGGGAGAGATAGCTCGCAAGCGTCTCTTCCCCGCGAGACATCGTCGCCCTTTCTGAATGATAGATGCAGACCCATAATCTACGCGATGCCTCGGCAAACACGCGATCTGAGCCACTAAACTCAACCCCGTAATCTACACGCTGCCTCGGCAAGCGCGAGATCCGCGATCGAGTCATAGAATCTATATTGTAGACCCGTGATCTACACGCTGCCTCGGCAAACGCGAGATCCGAGCCACTAGATTCAGCCCCTCGTAATCTCAAACATACTGTCTGCTCGCCATTATATTGTTCTTTCTCTTTCTTATTTTATTTATATATTTATTTATTTTTTGGCGAACTTCTTGACACTCGGCCGGCCAGTCTAAACTTAACCTGGACACAGCGCGAGTTACACCAATAGCACCTCTTTTTATGAGTGTGTGTGTGTCGTTTTCTTTTGGCAGATCATCATCAGCGCTAACAACATCCAGTTCCTCGGAGCTGGAGTGCTGCTGCGCTTGTGCCTCAGCGCGAGCGGAAGAAAACCGCAGAGCGTGCTTCCAGCTCGCTAACTGAGGCATGAGATCCAGCGGGTAAAGGCAGAGATAGGGGATCACCCGTCTCTAACCCCGCCACTAGATCCAACTGCGATCCCCAGGACGCGAGCCCTCGCTGCGCCTCGGCAACAGCGGGACCCGAGCCCTGAGGACCGCGAGCCAAAGCACTCTCCTCGAAGAGTGCCCGGCGTGATCTTAATATGCGCATTGGGAGTCTCTCGCAATGCTCGCAGCCGACCCCCTCGAGAGCTGACTGGGCATGCTCGAGCCCCAAACACATCACACATTAGGACGTGTGTATCCCCACAGGGAGGAACACAACACCTATACTGACTTGCCATATTTCTTTCTTTCTTTCTTTTTTTTTTTGAACACACACACAATAAATGGACATACAATTCACACAGAGCGCTTGTGAAGACACAGAAGCTAGTGACTGTTTGGTCCGGGCATGCTTTATAGCTTCCTGGTCGATGACGTCACCCGCCCGTGACGTATCGTCCCGCTATTGGACTGATTACACAAGTGCTTCATGACATGGCACGCAGAGGCGTCCCCTAGCGTTTCGACGCAGCTCGAAGTTCCCTCGAGATAGGGAAACCATTTGAAAGCTCTCAGTTAGGACAAAGAGGTAAGCTGCACATTTTCATCCAAATCATATTTGTATTATTAAACCTGTGAGCCGGCGTCTGTGGTGATGGGCGTCTGACGGAGCAGTGAGGTCTGGACGTTGGCCTTCTCCCCCTCAGCGTCTTCGCTCAGAATGTCCTCAGCTTTATCCATGATGTCCTTTAGCTGCTCGATGAACATCTCCCGCTCCAGCAACAGAATAAACTCATTCTCCACCTGGAGGAACATAAAGAACAACCAGCACGCTGAGCGCAGTCCTCTGCGTTTCTCTTAAAGTGTTTTAGCCAGCTGCTAATAACTTTGACAATTTTTTTGGGTTGAGAACCATTGCATTACTGCTTTACTACCATGCAAAATATTGTTCATGTTCAGACAGGGTACAACTCATTACATCTTGATTGCTAAACTGCACAAAATGCTCTTCTTACTTTAAAGTTTAAAGTTTAGTAAAGTTAGTAAACATAGTAAAGTTTCTAGTCCAAATATCTAACAATTCTTAAATCAAGATGCATTTAGTAAAATGTCATGATATTTTTCCTTGTTTTCTTAAAAATAAAACCAAAATTAAGGGAGTTTTTGCTTAAAACAGGCAAAATGATGAATCTTGTTTCTTGTTTCCGTCCCAAACAGAAATAAGATTATTTTGCATAAACTGCAAAAACTGCTTTTGTTACTCAGTATTTTTGTCTTGTTTCTAGTCAAAATATCTAAAAATTCTTACATTAAGAAACATTTACTAGACAAGCAAAAGAAATTGTCTTGTTTTGGGGGAAAATAACTCAAAATGAAGAGAGTTTTTGCTTAAAATAAGATAAATAATCTGCCAATGGGGTGAGAAAAATAATCTTAATTCAAACAGAAAACAAGATTATTTTTAGACTCAGCATATTTTTATTATTAGAGCTGAAGATCTCACCATATACGTGGCAATCTCCTCTGGAGCATCTCCATCAAGGTCAAATTTAAACGTCACCATCTTATGGTTATGAGTCTCCAGTTGGCACTCCACCATTTTGTCTCCTGTGTCACATACCTGTTACAGAGTTACGGAGAATATTTCAACAAATACATCAACAAGAAATACTATTTACATTCTTAATGCCTCTGAAAGAATATAATCACTGCCTAATAACCAGTATCCATTCAAATCCTGATAAATAAAATCAAACACCAGTCTGCATTTTCAAATGATATAGGCAAACATTTCTTCTAATGTCCAAACTGGTACTGAGGTCTGAGCTTCGATCTAGCGAACCACTCAAAAGCCCTTCACACTGCAAAAAATAAACGCATTTCTTACTCAGTATTTTTGTCTTGTTTCTAGTCTAAACATCTAAAAATTCTTACATTAAGAAACATTTCCTAGACAAGTAAAAATGATTGTCTTGTTTTGGGAAAAATAACTCCAAAAGAAGAGAAGAAAATAATCTGCCAATGGGGTGAGAAAAATAATCTTGTTTTCTGTTTGAACTAAGATTATTTTTCTTACACCATTTGCAGATTATTTTGCTGAGTTATTTTTTGAGTTATTTTTCCCAAAACAAGACAATTACTTTTGCTTGTCTAGTAAATACTTCTTGTTTTAAGAATGTTTAGATGTTTGGACTAGAAACAAGACAAAAATACTGAGTAAGAAGAGCATTTTTTGCTGTGCTGTGTCTCCTCCCCTCATTGCCTCTGCCTATATATACCATGTTCACTCTGCGAAGTCTTGTTTAGTGTAACACTGCATTTCTAAGCATTTTCCCTGGTTTCTTGTCTCTTGGTTTTTGCAGCTGGTAAACAGCTATAATTGTCACAAATCACTTTATTTTTGAAAGCTAATATCTAAACTTCCTGGACAGGCTTCATTGGTGTGACAGTGTGCTCTGGACTCACTTTGATCATGGTGAGTTTGGGTCTGTTCATCTTGTCTTGTCGGGAGCGAGTGCGCGATGATTTGCGAAGGTTTTTTCTGACTCGTGATTCACTGCGAGCTCTGTTGCAGCCCTCGTTCCCATCACTCATCTCTTTACCGGATGTGGCATCTGAATTTATACTGCAAAAGAGCAGAGATACAATCGGTGAAATTCTGAATGCATGAGGTTTGAAACGGATAATATGCCAATTCTCTAAGAACCGCACCTGTCATAAGTGGACCCAGCCGGTGCTGCCTGTTTATCGGCTACATGATCCTAAAGTGCACAGAAGTGGCAATCATAATAATGCAAAATGCATTAAATGCATTAAAAACAATGCTAATACTCCCATTCATAGTCAGTGAGTGCGTTTACATGCACACCAGTAAGATGATAACTCACAAATATAAGCTTACTGAAAAAAAAAGTTTATATTTTATTTCATTGTAGTGACGTCAAAAATAATAATGTCCGTATCTGACTCTGAGTTTTTCAAATGTTCCGTCAGTTGTGATGTTAATAAAGCGTCAGTCAGCTCATCAGTTCCAGAAGCAGCGTTTAGACTGAACCTCTTCTACTTCTGCTGACTGAGATGAGAACACATCTTTACAATGCTCTGGGTCTTACAAGAGTCTGCGTTTGTGATTAGGTCCTTATTTCATGCAAAACGCTCGCTCTGTCTGGATGCGTTTAAATCTGCTCTGAGTTTGTGTTTTTGTCCCCTATCACACATGCGCACTTCAATAAGCCGACAGAAAGCAGGTTAAAGCGTTTACATGCAGCGCGAAATCAGGGTAAGTAGCAAAAAACTCCCAGTGTCGACCGGTTTATGCTCACGCCTTTTATGACCGTACTCCGAAAAAAGAAATAGGGTTACCGCATTTACATGACCATGTTCATTGTCGGCTAATTAGGCATAATCGGCTTAAGACCGTGCATGTAAACTCACTCATTGTACTGTTGTGTAGATTTTGTTAAGTGTCACCTCAGTAGATGCTTCCACGGGGCCCGCAGGAGCTTCTCCACTGCTGCCCACCAGGCTTGGCTGGCTCAGGCAAAGTGCACTGGGAATGGTGGGTAAAGATGCTTGGCTCGCGAGCTGAGGAATCTGGTTTTGGTCCACGGGCACAGCCGAGCTAAACGTGTCGAGGGCGGGTCTAAAGGGCGAGAGCTGCGGGATTGTGGGAGGCTGAGGTGCATTATAGCTGCTGCAAGTGCTCTGGTCCACATGAACGGTTTGGCTTTGGCTGGTTAAGGATACCTGAAAAAAAAAGTAAAGTAAAAGTAAAAGTAAAATTCACTTATGCAAAGCTTGATGGAATTTCTGGAAAAATAGGACTTTTGGGTAAATGCTTTAAAATATTTGAATATTAATATTGAATTAGTATGGGCATAAACATCTCTTGACATGAGATCCACCAATAGCAAACCACAACCATCCAATCAATTCCCCACGGATAAAAATCAAGCCCTGCCTTACATTTGTTCTTGTTTCAATCGGATATATGGCACAATAGAGAAGAAAAGACGAGTGCAACGGTAACACTTTATTTTAAGGTTCAGTTATTAACTATTAACTAGTTGCTCATTATCATGCATATTACTAGGACATTGGCTGTTTATGAGCACTTCTAAAGCTCATATTAATGCCTTATTCTGCATGAGCTTATTCTACATCCCTTAATCCGACCCAATACCTAAACTTAAATACTACAAATACTACCTTACTAACTATTAATAAGCAGTAAATCAGGAATTTATAAAAGTTGTAGTTAATAGTGAATATGTGTTCCCCATACTAAAGTGATACCATTGCAACTTCACTTTCATGCAGACTGTCACATCGGCTTCACATGCTATTATGTGGTAGATACATTTTTACACATGCAAGCGATTAAATAATAAAAGAATAATCATTTTGGAGTGAACTATCTCTTTAAGACCCATCCAAGAAAAATGTATATACTCTACCTGGATAGGCGGAGCTTGTTTAGTGGGCGGGGCTCCGACACACATAGAGGTGGGATTTGGAGAGGGTGTGGCCTGACTGTGGGAATGTTGGGAGAGAGTGGCCATGGAGTTTACAGTGGGTAGTTGAGCACCAGAATAGGCCTGCTGGTACTGGTGAATTGTAGGCAATGGAGGCGAGAACACTGGAGCAGCAAAGGGTGGGACAGGACATTGTGAGGGTATAGGAGAGATGGAGGACAGGTGCGGGTACTGGGTTAGCGCAGAACTCTCTATTTGTGAACATGGCATTGGTGAGATTTCGGGGTATGTTGGGACGGGCAGAGTGAGGGACGACTGTACAGAGGGAAAGCAGGCGGGGTACGAGTCACATCCAGGAAGAGGAATCCCAGCTGACTGAGCTGTGATAAGGGAAGGGAACTGGAGGAGGAGACAAAAGTGCATTGAAGCATAGGAAGAATTAACCACCAACAACACCAGAATGTCAAAGGTCCTTTGTACAGAAGATTGTAGAGGATCTGAGGCAACTTCTACATTAACCCAGATACATTTGAAAGAGGCATTTTCATTTCAAAACACTCTCACTAGCGTATTCAAGCTTTTCCCAAACGTTGCTTGTCCGTATTGAAACGTCAGAAAATGCTAAAATCATCTTACTGCGCATGTGTAAAACATAAAAATTCCCTGAGATACAGAGAGACCAGATATTATAAAAGTTCTTCTGATACAATCGTTTTATTAGTGAAATATCTCACCGCTTGCGGATGCATCTAGGTCACACTCAATCTCCATTTCAAGTAGTCTAAAATGCAATCGTCCTCATGTTTTTCCACAGGACAGCAATTGCAGTAAATTCTCTGTGACATCTTTGCAAGAATGTAATATGAAGAGTGGCTTTTTCATGCTCTTTAAAACTTTTATCCCGGACGAGCCCCCTATTATGAGGCAGATGTCGTTATATCCAGGGCTTGACATTAACTTTGGCCACTGAGGCTAGTGGTTTTCCAAAGTTACTAGCCACTCAGCATTTTCACTGGCCACAATTTTACTGTTTGGAAATTACATTTGATTTAATGTTCATTTTATATGATTAAAGTTGATTTAATGTTCATTTTATATGATTAAAGTTGATTGACATGCTTAAATTACTTGATTTTGAGTAATTTTACTTGATTTAAAAGATTTAAAACTCTTTCAAACTTTCAAATACAGAGTGAGTGACTCAAATCAAGACTACATTGTACATCAGCTGGGATGTGCAGGTGGGCAATATGAGCATAGGCTATTATGAGAAATTGAATATGATATGAGTTATTTTTGCAAATTACAAAAATAATAGTAAATTTATAAAAAAAATCAGATAAAGTAGGTTTATTTAACATGTAGGCCAGGGGCGGAGCCAGACGATGTAAACATTCGGGGCTTAGCCCAAACCTAGGGGGGTCCGGGGGTATTCTCCCCCGGGGAGATTTTTTTCCCATTTACATCAGCTAAATGCAATATTTTTCAGGCTGTTTGAGATAATAGAATGCCTAAAAATCTAAATACTATCTGGGAAAATGATAAGTTACTTTTAAAAAATTCAGCCAGTATACAACCTGTTTGGTATTTAACTGTTCTCCAGCTGTAGTGAATCCAAAACACCAAACATGTTAAGGATGACTCATTTTAACCCCTGGCAAATAAAAAAGGCAACCATTATCTGACTATTTTTAAATTAGCCTGCATAGGTGAAACTGGAATTTGGTGTAAACATCATTATTAATCTTTAGAGTTCAGTTTGGTTTACTTTGTGCTTAGGTGACAAATTTGCTACATCAGAATCCATGACCAATCAGATGTTGTTTTCGGCTGCAAACTTTCGCGGTTGGTTAGTTCTTCAAAGGAAATGCCCATATTTGGATTAGACAGCGGTGTGTGTGAGACTGAGAGCTTTATAATGATACCAGACATGACATGCTTCTGTGAATGGAGACGGCACGGGAGCTCGCGTTAGAATAACTTTGGATGATTTCAGGTAGAAATCTAAAGGCGCACGGTGATAAAATATAATGAAATAACCACCTTAAATGTGTAATGTTGCCTTTTTTTATTGTGACATGAAAGCTTACATGTTAAGGGAGTAAACTGGCCCAAAATCTCAAAATTGACTATGTTTTTACCTGTCGTGTCTCGCCTTAATAAGTAAAACCTAACGTTAACGCTAGCTAGCCAGCAATACAGTCATGTAACTCAAGTGTTACAACAGCGGATTCACAAACCTGTAACACTTTCGTCTGACGCAGAATCTCTCTCTGGCCAGTGAGGTTTAGTGTTCTTTTAAAAAAATGTGTAGTGTCCATGTTAACTACGACGCCGGTGAAATGCAAAAGCCCGCCAATCCCTGATGACAACGACGAAGAAGAATATGTTTATTCTTCTTCGTTAGTGTATTGGCTGTTGGCATTGGCAAACAAGCTGAGTGATGTGCGACGCATTGCCGACTGCCACACACACACACACGGTAAAGGAGCTTTTGTTTCATTTTATGCCGCTCCAGTCTGAAAGAATTTTTTTTTTTTTTTTTTTACTAAAAGATTCGGGGCTTTTGACAAAACATTCGGGGCTTAAGCCCAATTAGCCACCCCCCCCGCTCCGCCCCTGATGTAGGCTATACATTTATTTAACATCTGTAGTTCTTTGATTAACATTAATGACAGACAGGTATTTAATTGGACTGCTGAATGCATGGATGTAATATTCTGACATATATCCAGTTATTACCTAGCCTAGAAATCTAGACGCACCCTAGCGGCAGCTAATTTAATTTGCCCGCAAGTGTCGTCTAGGCACTCTCAATACCATTCTGAGCTGTATTCCTCAAAATCTGGACGAGCCAATCACATCGTGTATAGAGTCGGCGGACGGGGCCATAATGACGACGGCCGAGTTGCGTTTGCGTGCTTCTAGTTAACACAGAAACTGGCGAACGTCTTTCGAATCAGCTTTGACCGCGGCTCTGGAAGACTTGGATTAAAGCTTTTCTCTGAGAAAACAACAAAGAACGGCACTGAAGTCCTTCTTAAGAAGGGAAGATGTGTTCGGAGTTTAGCCGACCGGATACGGCGAATGTTTAATCAGTCAGCGAGCTCTGCTTCACCTTCGTTGCTCTGGTTGGTGTAGCGCTATCCTATCGCGTGCAGAGGGAGTTTGAAAGACAGCCGTTTATCCGCCCCTCAGATTGAGCCGTCAATGGTGAGTTTCCAGACCAAACATCTTGATGTGGGTCTGGCTTGTCAGGCTAGTTATTACCCACCTGTTTACGTACACTTAAGCCATAATCTACTGTGTTCATGCGAGATACTTCTGTTGTGTCATTCAGCGCGAATTGCACTAATTGCAAGTTAATCAATAAAGAATTGTAATTGAATTGTAATTTTGTGATACGACGGTCTTTGTATTTCATTTGGCTGTAGGCTGGAATTATATTAGACCGCCAAAGTGGCTAGTGGGAGTGGCTGCTTTACCCGCCACAACTGAAATCTACCTGCATTTGGCAGGCTGGCGGGTGTTAATGTCAAGCCCTGGTTATATCTATTGGTACAACTTGAGTCACACTTGAACATCCCTCGTTGTTTTTGAATACCTTTGTTTTTAAAGTCTACACTACAAAATATAATGTACAAATGTATCCACATTGGAAAAAAAGTCTTCAAAAAGCTCAGTCTCAGTGTGGATGAAAGGCCAAAACATAGAGAAAAGGTGTGAGAAGCATTAGAGACGGCAGTAAGGTGTACCTGTGAAAGGTAAGCTGGTTGTGTCTGGAGGCTGGACGTGGACTGTCCTCCTTGCTGCCAGCTGTCCATTAGTTGTGTCTGAATGGTGAGCTAACGTGATACAAAGAGAGAGAAATACAAGTGTGCAAAGAGAAAAACAAGAGAAGGTTTGCAGATGTAGGCCGTATTCTTGTCAGTTCATTGTCAGCCTATTCTACAGTTGAGGTGTCTAAATCCTACTCCTGGAGATCTACCTTCCTGCAAAGTTCAGCTATAACCTTAAATAACTATGCCTGTTAATTGAGCTCTTCAGGAACACTTAATTACAGACAGGCATGATTTGTTGCAAGGTTTGGGACTGAATTATGTAGGACAGAGATCCTTAACCCTGCTCCTATCCTAAAAAGGTTTATTTCCAAACTGCTTCATCACATCTGCCAAGCAATCCTTAAGAACTTAACTAGCTGGCTTATGTGTGATTTATTAGAATTTGAGCTAAACGCTGCAGGAAAGTAGGTCGTCTCAGCTGGAGGAAGGTAGATCTCCAGGAAAAGGATGCATCCAGCTGAATAAACTGTTAATATATGTATTACGAGCTAGTCATTTTTTTTTTCTTTAAGACTGGCCACAAAAATTGAAAACCATCAGTATCCAATAAAATATGAGAAACAGTGGACTCTGGCATGAGGTGTATAGTGGGATGCTTCGCCAGCTGTCCGGAGTGGCCCTTGGGTATAAATGATCTGGTCCCAGTTATTACTGAATTGTAAAATGTGTTTTTCTCCAACAGCGGGAATGATTTTGCATTGATCACTGAAGGGTCTAAGGATGCTCAATAGCAATGTGTGTGTGTGTGTGTGTGTGTGTGTGTGTGTGTGTGTGTGTGTGTGTGTGTGTGTGTGTGTGTGTGTGTGTGTGTGTGTGTGTGTGTGTGTGTGTGTGTGTGTGTGTGTGTGTGTGTGTGTGTGTGTGTGTGTGTGTGCGTGCTACTTTAAAAGGGCAAATCATACATCTGTGTTGGGTGTTATTTTCTTAGTTTTGTAATAATCATTTGTAATTAATATTTTATGTGGTTGTCATTTGGTTTATCATTTAGACATTTATTCATCATTTTACTGTTATTATTCATCTTATGTTTATGTATTAATCATTTCCTATTGTTTAATCCTATGATTGTGTGGTTTCAAGGGATGCTTGTCTTCATGAGTTAGACAAAAGGGAATGTCACCATTTCAAGGTTTTTAACATCACATGGTGATGTTGTGAAGCAGTAGTTTTCCACTGATTTTGCTTTGGTTTAACAACACTTGTTGGATTTGTACTGGTCAGACGAAGACAAACATTTTGGCTTGAGTTGCCACGATATCGGCACAATCTAACATTTTGGCTTGAGTCGGCAGGATATCGGCACAATCTAACATTTTGGCTTGAGTCTGCAGGATATCGGCACAATCTAACATTGGCTTGAGTCTGCAGGATATCGGCACAATCTAACATTGGCTTGAGTCTGCAAGATATCGGCACAATTTAACATTTTGGCTTGAGTCTGCAGGATATCGGCACAATCTAACATTTTGGCTTGAGTCTGCAGGATATCGGCACAATCTAACATTTTGGCTTGAGTCTGCAGGATATCGGCACAATCTAACATTGGCTTGAGTCGGCAGGATATCGGCACAATCTAACATTTTGGCTCGAGTCAGCAAGATATCGGCACAATCTAACATTTTGGCTCGAGTCTGCAGGATATCGGCACAATCTAACGTAATGTTCACTTGTTAAAAATGTAAAAGATGAGGTATTGTGCAGCAGTTTTCCAACAGCTGGGAGTAGCTAGAGGAGTCTGTGTAAAAGTTTTTATCATTTCTTTAGTGATGCCTGGGCAACTTTGCCTGGTCATTGCCTTGCCTGGATCTCGAGGGTCAGAGTTGAGAACACCAGATTTTTTTTACATAGCCTGGTCAATACTGCAGCTTATTCTGGCCATGAGAAATCTACAGATGTGACCCACATTAACAGGCCCATGAGCTCCGTTAGCAAATGCAAACCAAAGAGACTAGAGAGAAAGTGCGTCTGACCATTACAGGTGTATAAATGGAATCAGCCATAATGCAAGTAAATAAGTTGGAAACAAATGTACCTGTTGGCTCAGATGCACAGGAGCAGTTAGCTGCACGTTGGAGAAGTCGTGGAGTTGGCCATCTGTTGTGGCATTCGCAGGTGGTTGCTGAAAATGGTGTAACACAGGTGTTTGCTGAGGCTGTGCCAGCGCTGATGAGACATGCTGCACGCTTGAAGCTCCACTCTGAAAACTCTGATCTCCAGGCAGTGGTGCTTCTGTTTGAGATGGGAACGCTGCGACAGCAATGTGCTGCACCGGTGGAAGTGTTTGTGCATTGGCCAGCTCTGCTGTGGCAGGATGATAAATCTGAGCTGTGGGCTGATGCGACCCTGCAGGTTGATGCACATGGACCTGTGTGTTCAACTCTGCAGTCTGACTTGTCGACGCAACCTGCTGCAGATTCAGGGGTTGTGGTGCAGTCACTATGCCTTGCAGATGAGCCAGTGGCTGAGGAGTGGACAGAATCGGTCCGGTGGGCTGTGCAGGGGTCTCAGAGGATGTAAGCTGCACATGTTGAGCTCCGGAAGGTGCCATCTGACTTTGGACTCTCAAAACCGCAGACTGCAGAAGAGTAAACAAACGAATGAAAACCGCGTACACATCCACACTGCAAAAAATGCTCTTCTTACTCAGTAATTTTGTCTTGTTTCTAGTCTAAATATCTAATAATTCTTAAATCAAGATGCATTTACTAGACAAGTAAAATGACATGAGATATTTTTGCTTGTTTTCTTAAAAATAAAATCAAAATGAAGTGAGTTTTTGCTTAAAGGCGTGGTTGCATGCGATTTGACTTGTGTAACTTTAGTTAGTGTGTAATGTCGCTGCTTGAGCATAAACAGTCTCTGCAAAGTTACAGCGCTGAAAGTTCACTGCAAACGGAGATATTGTCTTTTAAAGTTATTGCAGTTATTGCCTACAAAAATGACCGGTTCGGACTACAAATAGATTTTACCCGGGTTGGTGACATCATAAACCCTCACTAGTCTCCGCATATGTGACTTCTGCCCGTAATGGAAAGGGGCGTGGCCTTAACCTGTGCTTGGCACTTCAGCCAATAAAAATACAGGAAACTACATTTGGCCATCTGACCAATCTAAGGCCATTGTGTTTTTCAGAGGGAGGGGCTTCATAGAAGCAGGAAGCAAACGAGCCGTTCAAAGGACAGTGGAGACAGCGGTGTGGAATAAAGGGAGAATAGAAGAAAAATAGTTCTTCTTTTTTTTTTTTTATGCTGTATTAAGACATGTTTTACTGCGCCCCATAAACACAACCAAGCCTAGAAAAAAAACACGGAACCGCCACTTTAAAACAGGCAAAAAGATCTGTCAATGGGGTGAGAAAAATAATCTTATTTCTGAATTAAATCTTGTTTCTTGTTTTCGTCCCAAACAGAAATAAGATTATTTTTCTCACCCCATTGGCAGATCATTTTAATTGTTTTAAGCAAAAACTTCCATTTGATTTTATTTTTAAGAAAACACTCGTCATTTTACTTATCTAGTAAATTAATTTAAGAATTTTTCAATATTTGGACTGGAAACAAGAAAAAAATACTAAATAAGAAGAGCATTTTTTGCAGTCCATTCCATACAAATAAAACCACAGATGCTACAGTGAGTAATATTCAGGCATGCATGCAGAAAGTGATAACGAAAACATGAAGCAATTTGCAAAGATGGTTATTATTAGCATGGCGTCAGGCACGTCGTAAGCGTGATCAATGGGTAGGTTTGGGGGAAATGGGCTTTTGGGACTGTTGGATCTTCCTCCATTAGAGAACAGCAGTACGGCAGGACTCGGTGAGTACGGTTACAGAAGTGGAGAAGAGAAGAACGCATTTAGATTTGAGCATATTAGTCCTAAACAGCAGAGCCACCGCAAAGGATAGAGAAAACCAGAGCATTTCCTCTACAAGCAGCAGGGTTAGGCCGGGTCCTCAGTAGCGGAGTGACCTACCGAATAAGCCAGGGATTGTTCACCAACAGAAAAACTTGCTCTGCGACGGGATGCCAATTCATTACCGGATGGCTCCATGGTGGGGCCCTCATCGCTGTGGCTGCGTGCAGACCGATAGGACCCTCTTTCAGGATTGGTCAATCCGGCTCTTAGAAAGGCCTGATGTTTGTGGCCTGTGATGCTCTGCAGAGATTTGTTGAGCTGGGAGAGGTCAGAAGTTTCATTGAAAGAGTATCTGCGACCTCCTGGGGCAGGAAGCATGTGTGAAAAATAGGCTGTATGTCTTCCATCTGCACAAGTCCCAAGTAGGAATAGCGACCGGCAGGCCTGACACTGGTGAGGGGCGGGGTTAAAAGAAAGGCGACGCCCCAATCTCACCATTGAGACAGGCTCCTCCCCCTTTGTCTCGGAGGACATCCCTACTGATGTGTCGCTATATCGGCGAGTCGGAACTGATGATGGAACGAGCAGCAAATTCATAGAGCAAGAGCTTTCTGTTGACTCTGGTACTTGAAGGAAGCAAGGACTTGCGGGTCGTAGATGATCATGGCGTCTGATTAAGTCATTTACAGAGGACCTTGCATGACGTGCACCCTGAAAGAAAAGCCACTTCTCCAAACTATTATCATGACATGACAAACAAGGATCTCTAACACTGAGCTTATAACATACAGCAAATAAATGACACATCAAACATGATTACAATGGAGGAAACTCTGAGTGATGCTTTAACAGTTTCCCCGCCAAACACAGAATTTTCTGTCATTTGTGAGAAATCGCTTTCCGGGCAAAGACTTCCGTGTTTTCACTGTCAGACTCTAGGGGGCGGTATTACACATCTTCTGAGTGAGTACTGAATCTCCTGATCAAAACACACACGAGGAAGACGCAGAAACAAGCGATCGTGTGTAAGCAGATGCATATGTAAAATAACGTGATCATCAACATTAATCATCATATAAATCTAATCTATCTAATGTTAGTGAATGAGATGTGGACCGAGGACGAGCTAAAGGACTGAAGCATTAGAGGTGTAGATGGACACGAGCTCCTCATCTGTGTTTGATCATCTCTGAATCTGATCTGGAGACAGTCTTTCACAAACACGTGATTTTCTCAGCTTTTTGTTCAACATGTTGCTTTTTTAATGAAACTTACCTATATTTAAGTGTTGATACAAAAAGGAATGCATCAAGCTAGTTTTTGTTGTTGTTGTTTAAAAGAGGGTCAACTCTTTCTTTTGATATGTTGCATGTTCTGTTATTCATTAAAAAAAAATATGCTATGGGCTATTAAATAAAAAATAAAAAATAAATTGTCAAAAACCCTGGCGGTGGCTGGCAACTTTTCTTTAAAACACTGGCGAGGAAAGAGTTAAAGTACAACCCCACCCCAATCCCCCAAGTGTGGAGCACACATCAGTGTAAGCTACAGTAATAGTGATTCCTGCATTAGCAAACATCACTAACAAAAGATAAATGAACAGACAATGACAACTCATACAGGCCGTGTCATGCATGCTATGCAAGGAATGCTACTTCTAGGTAAACATGATCTGGTTGATGACAAGATTAAAACACGGTCCAGTTACAAAGTTGCACAACAGTGTGTCGTTATGATAAAATGATGGTCTACATTTAGCATAACTCTCTGTATAAAAGATATGCATGTGGTACGTGCTAGTAGAGGAATGCAAACTTTATCAGCAGTATATCATCAGCAATGTTGGGCAAGTTACTGAAAATTTGTGAAAAGACCAGAAGTATCCGGTTGTTTCAACCACATATGTTAATTTTACTAATGGCAAATTGTTAAAAAAATAAACGTGTGTGAGCGTGTTACCTATATACACTCATCTAAAGGATTATTAGGAACACACACTAATACTGTGTTTGACCGTTTCGCCTTCAGAACTGCCTTAATTCTCCGTGGCATTGATCAACAAGCTGCTGAAAGCATTCTGTAGAAATGTTGGCCCATATTGATAGGAGAGCATCTTGCAGTTGATGGAGATTTGTGGGATGCACATCCAGGGCACGAAGCTCCCGTTCCACCACATCCCAAAGATGCTCTATTGGGTTGAGATCTGGGGACTGTGGCGGCCATTTTAGTTCAGTCAACTCATTGGCATGTTCAAGAAACCAATTTGAAATGATTGGAGCTTTGTGACATGGTGCATTATCCTGCTGGAAGTAGCCATCAGAGGATGGGGACATGGTGGTCATAAAGGGATGGACATGGTCAGAAACAATGCTCAGGTAGGCCGTGGCATTTAAACGATGCCCAATTGGCACTAAGGGGCCTAAAGTGTGCCAAGAAAACATCCCCCACACCATTACACCACCACCACCAGCCTGCACAGTGGGAACAAGGCATGATGGATCCATGTTCTCATTCTGGTTACGCCAAATTCTGACTCTACCATCTGAATGTCTCAACAGGAATCGAGTCTTCAACTGTCCAATTTTGGTGAGCTTGTGCAAATTGTCGCCTCTTTTTCCTATTTGTAGTGGAGATGAGTGGTCCCCGGTGGGGTCTTCTGCTGCTGTAGCCCATCCGCCTCAAGGTTGTGTGTGTTGTGACTTCACAAATGCTTTGCTGCATACCTCGGTTGTAACGAGTGGTTATTTCAGTCAAAGTTGCTCTTCTATCAGCTTGAATCAGTCGGCCCATTCTCCTCTGACCTCGAGCATCAACAAGGCATTTTCTCCCACAGGACTGCTGCATACTGGATGCTCTTCCCTTTTCACACCATTCTTTGTAAACCCTAGTAATGGTTGTGTGTGTAAATCCCAGTAACTGAGCAGATTGTGAAATACTCAGACCGGCCCGTCTGGCACCAGCAACCATGCCACGCTCAAAACGGCTTAAATCACCTTTCTTTCCCATTCTGACATTCAGTTTGGAGTTCAGGAGATTGTCTTGACCAGGACCACAGCCCTAAATGCACTGAAGAACTGCCATGTGATTGGTTGATTAGATAATTGCATTAATGAGAAATTGAACAGGTGTTCCTAATAATCCTTTAGATGAGTGTATGTTGTAGTCAGATATGACAAGATACAGCAACACGAGTTGCATCAAATAAGAAAAGCAAGCCAACACTCAAATGGCCGCAAGGAAAACTGAAAGTAAGTCTTAGATGCTCAAAAACACAATCATCTTCATTAAAGCTAATGATCTTACCAGTGCTTAGGTCGCTTTTTCTCATATTGCGGTCTTTGATCTTGAAAGGAGCTGATGATAAGATTCAGCTCGAATCTTTTGCTTTATTTCATTGTCGTGAACTAGTTAAATGTACAAATATGGCGGGAATTGAAAATTGGATTTATATTCATTTTGTGGAGAGGTGTGGGCTAAGGTAAGACAACCTGCATGTTTTTATTTTTCTTAGTTTAGATTGTGTGGCTGGTTTAGTTTGCGAGCACCTTTACGATCAGCCTAACCACAGGTTATCAAAAATGCCTTTTTACTGTGGTGGTGATAAAAGGCTAAACACTTAAACTAAATTTGTGATGCCCTAATCCTAACCCTTTTTTAAAATATGTTTTATTATAGGCAAGACGAGTCCTGTGTTGATTTGAGAGGCTAAAGCGTTGGGTTAACTCACTGTCAGCCGTTTGGTTGTCACTTTAAAAAATAAAAACTTTAATTTAACAAACCAAAAAATGCTCTAAACATTTTTCTAAATTAACTTAATAAAGCAACAAAACGGAATATAACTACTTTGACATTAAAAGCGAAACTGAACTATTTTAATGGCTGCAAGAGTGAGTCATAAGGAAGATAAAAACACACGGGCCAGGCTTAGATTTGCGCTTCTTATCTGCAAGCGCTCATTTTTCACAAAACAGAGTAATGCGAGTAACAAACTCGTTTAAATTTCAGTAATTGCGTTAATTTATTAAATAAATATTTAGTTACATGCTCGTTACTGCTAAAAGTAGTGGAATTACAGTAAATCATTACTTAAAAAGCACTGCAAAATAATGCTCTTCTTACTCCGTATTTTTGTCTTGTTTCTAGTCCAAACATCTAAAAATTCTTAAAACAAGAAGTATTTACTAGACTAGCAAAAGTAATTGTCCTGTTTTGGGAAAAATAACTCAAAATGAAGAGAGTTTTTGCTTAAAATAAGATAAATAATCTGCCAATGGGGTGAGAAAAATAATCTTAATTCAAACAGAAAACAAGATTATTTTTCTCACCCCATTGGCAGATTATTTATCTTATTTTCAGCAAAAACTCTCTTCATTTTGAGTTATTTTTTCCCAAAACAAGACAATAATTTGTACTTGTCTAGTAAATGTTTCTTAAAGGGGGGGTGAAACACTCAGTTTCAGTCAATCTCATGTCAATCTTGAGTACCTATAGAGTAGTATTGCATCCTTCATATCTCCGAAAAGTCTTTAGTTTTATCATATTTATAAAAGAAATATGGGCTGTACCGAGTCTTTCCGGAAAAAAACGAGCGGCTGGAGGCATATCGAGTGGGCGGAGCTAAAGAATGACAAGCGCGCAAAGCGGTGACGTCCTCAAGCGTGGAGAAACCCATGGCTATCTCAGCTAATAGATATGATCCAGAATCAGATCCGGAGGCTGAAATAAACTGAACAGGAGAAACGGCAACATCAGGATGTCCGTCTCTGTGGTATGTACTGTATTTAGGGGCCTTTGTGTGCAGTTTATGAGGACATGATTCGGTTTATGGACTATTGTATGTGACTAGACCTTAGAGGTAGCAAGCAAAACGGTTTTGCACGTCAGAGTCAGAATAGTGTAACGTTATACAGAACAACAATGGAGTAACCGTTAGCGCATTTGAATGACGAAGCACGCGATCGTATCGTTTACTGATGTTTACTCACGCGACGATAGCCAATAGCAGAGACATTTGAAGTTGATTTACTCACCGGCATCTTCCAAAGCAGGACCGCTCTGTCAAAAACACACTTCTTTGGTATGATTTGGTGAAGTCCTGTGACAGCAGTGACCGTGGAGATCCACTTTGCGACGCGACTGAAGCGATGCCTTGAAGCTTCCCGTCATTTCTGCGTTCAAATCGGTTCAAATGCAGCGCTGCCTTCCCGGAATGCTGTGCTGAAGCGTTGAAGTCGCTCGACGTCACCCAGAGGAATAAAGTGGAGCGCGGCGCGTCATAAGTGTTCACGGACGACTGGATCTGCAGCTGAGCGACTGTTTACGGCGTGCATTTCCTCTCTCGCTCTAGTCACGCGCGCGCACCCTTCCGGGAGAAGAGCCCGTACGGCCCATACAAGGACCTTCCGCTCTATTAACGTCAAGCCGACCCATACTCGAAAAAAACTCTCCGAAACTTGTGAGAAACCAGAAGGAGTATTTTTAACACAGAAATACTCCATCAAACGTCCAACATTAGTTTTTGAAACTTTGTCTATGTTTAGGATGGGAATCCAAGTCTTTAACAGAGTAAAAAGCTCAGTATGCATGAAACAGCATTTCACCGCCCCTTTAATGTAAGAATGTTTAGATATTTTGACTAGAAACAAGACAAAAATACTGAGTAAGAAGAGCATGTTTTGCAGTGAGCACATTCCTCCCAAAACTGATCATCAGTGCCTATGATGGGTAAGGATACGAACCTCCTGAGTTGAGTCCTGTATTGACGGGTTGATCACTTTGTGCAGACCGCTGCTGTGAGAGTCCGAGTACACAGCTGAGCCGATGCCACTGTCCGCTAGAGGGAGACAGAGACACACACACACATGGACTAAACACAACCAGCATCTGAGACAATCAATGCCACCGGTCCCTCAGTTCACAAAGACTAGATAATGTTACACTGAGTGAGTCTGTGATAGTGTTGCAGTCAAGACCACCTAAACCGAGACCAAGACAAGAACAGCCCTCCTTAAATTCATCTAAAAGATCCATATCTACTGTCTGAGAAATGACTTATATTTAATGAATAAGACACTATAACGCTGATAAAAATCAAACCACTGACAATAAAATGAATGGCACAGAAGCTACATCAGTAACACTTTAGTATGGGGAACACATATTCACTATTAACTCCGCCTTCTGCCTCAATAAACTCCTAATTTACTGCTTATTAATAGTTAGTAAGGTAGTTTTTGTGGCGTTTAAGTTTAGGTATTGGGTCGGATTAAGGGATGTAGAATAAGCTCATGCAGAATAAGGCATTAATATGAGCTTTAGAAGTGCTCATAAACAGACAATATCCTAGTAATATGCATAATAATAAGACACTAGTTAATAGTTAATAACTGAACCTTAAAATAAAGTGTTACTGTTGCATCTGAATTGGTACAATTACACCTTCATATATAATGTTCAGATTAATTTAACATTTAAACATTAACATTACTGAACATTCAAGTAATCATTTATTCAACCGATTTGTTCAAAGCAGCTGATTCATTTAATAACGAAACATTGCCGAATTAGCAAGAACACAGTTTAAAATTACGAATTACACTCTAAAAAGAGTAAGAGTAAAAAAAAGAGTAAAAAATAACCCAATGTTGGGTCAAATATGGAATAACCCAGCGTTTGGGTTGTCTTAAAACTACACTGTGTAACTTTTTTAGTTTATTCTTAGCTAAAATCACTTAGTTCTTTCAAAAATATATGTGCTCATTAATGTATATTTACTTCTTTCAAGTAATAAAGTAAATGGAATGGACTGCATTTATATAGCGCTTTTATCCAAAGCGCTTTACATTTTGCCTCACATTCACCCATTCATACACCGACGGCGATGTCAGCCATGTAAGGCGCCATCCAGCTCGTCGGGAGCAGCTGGGGTTAGGTGTCTTGCTCATGGACACTTCGACACTTGGTCAGGTGGAACCGGGGATTGAACCACCAACCTTCTGGTTTGTAGACAACCTACATGAACCACTGAGCCACTGCCGCCCCTGAAAGTATTCTCGTAATTTTATAATAAACCATTGAAAATACATACGGGTGAGGGGTTCGGATGGCGGTCGCCATGTTGCTCCTCCATCTTGAAAGTACAGTAGCCAAAGAGGGACATACCCGTAAATTCAAGCTTCACCTTTCGCGGTTTAACACTCGATGGCACCGTGTCGAATGTGAAGAGGAGGATTGCTTGAGGCTGCTATATGATGATGGAGGATCACTCTTAAGCCCCTTTCACACTGCACGTCAGACCCGCAATATTCCCGGAGCATTGCCGGGTCGCCTTCTGTGTGAAAGCAACCACGTCCCGGAACTGATTACCGAATTCAACCCGGGTCGGGGACCTAGTAACATTGCGGGATATGTATCAGAGTCGCCAAGGAAGCGGAAAAGAGAATTAAGACGGCAACGCAACGGGCAAATCAACAAGACAAAAGTAAATATTGGAGTGGCCTGTCCAAGATAAAGAGCTCATGAGGAGCAACGATTTTAAAAAGAACATTTTCTTCTCGACAGGTAATATTAATTCAGCCTATTTGTGTATATTGGAAGTTTTATTGTTGCTTGGCTAATTATATCATGGTGTGCTGAGCATAACACTAGAACGACGTCTAGGATAGTTTTCCTCGCGTCAATGATGAAAAAGTATTGTTTACCTTATAACATAAATCCGTGTTCTATGACGGATAACATGAGATTAATATTTGAATTGCATTATAATTTGTTTGCCTTACGCTAGTGATGTCGTACAATATACACAATAACGATAGCACTGATAAAAGTTACTTTACTAAGATTAGCTTGCATTGGTCTGGGAACCTGATAGCTGATGTTAGCAATGAAATGGTTAAAAATAACGAAAACGTAAAACTATTATTCATTTTACATAGATTAATTTGATCATAGATCATTTGGCAAATTAAATAACTGCAAATTATAATAGTTTTCTAAAGTAACCTCATCACTTGAAGCAACACTCACCGAAGAGGTCGAACTGGAAGCCATGACTAAAGCGGCCACCGTAGGCGTTAAAACGAAATCGAAATTGAGAGGAACAGAAACTAATATTCACTGGGTGGTCATATACCTTTACACCACTAGATGGGGGAAAATATCACACAGTGTAGCTTTAAGCAAATATTTAACCCAACCGGAGGATTAAAACAACCCAATTGCTGGGTTAAACCATATTTGACCCAACATTGGGTTAAAATAACCCAGCATTTTTTAGAGTGTAGCAAGAACAGTTTAAAATGTTTCGATAATATTAACTTCTTGTTTTTCTGAACGTTTGTATGAATTGGTATCATTTGCAATCACACTTATATTCATGAAAACAGCTCTTGCTCTTGTGATATTGCTTAATTATATCCTCTGGTATATAAAAAAAACAAAATCTCAGAATTTTTTGGCCATTTTTAAGACTGTCCTGCATTGCTTTTGAACCCGTCAGCACGGAAACAAAACAAATCCTGTTACAGAGAAGTTATTGATGGCATTTAAAGCAGTACGTTTTACATCACATCACATTAATGATGTTAAATCAGACAATGCACCGGCAGTTCAGTGATTATCTTTGCAGTTGCGGTCTTGACAAAAAATCCAAAGTCCTCTTAAGCCCTATTCGGACGTGATTAGTTTAACATGGGGAGATGGGGGTAAAGTAATTATAACCAGAGGTTTAAGTCCCGTCCGAATGTGCCATCTCTGTAATTATCACGGACAATGTCAATAAGGATTACGAAGACTTTAACCTTCTGTAACAAGGTCCGGAAAAATGACCTCTAATACCTCTAATACTAATACCGTTTGAATAGACCGCTGTAAAAATGTACCAAAAAATTCTGTAATTTCCTGTTTAAAAGTAGTTTTTGGTGCATTTTGCAAGCATGGAGGCGCTTGAAGAAGCATTTGGTTGCGTACAGGTGGTGGGACAACTCTGTGGCAAACCTACAGTATTCGCCACATATCATTTAAAGCAAAAAGATCGAAAGCACTTAATCGGATCGCCAGTGCCACGTGATTTCAGCAGTTTGACACGCGATCCGAATCATGAATCGATCCGCTGATTCATAACCGTTTGAATCTTTATTTGAGGATTGAACACAAACCCGGAAGAGAAGCCAATGCTGAATAAAGTCGTAGTTTTTGTTATTTTTGGACCCAAATGTATTTTGGATGCTTCAAGAGACTCTAATTAACCCACTGATGTCTCATATGGACTACTGTGATGATGTTTTTATTCCCTTTCTGGACATGGACAGTATAGTGTGCATACACTTGCATACGCTCTCGGACTAAATATAAAATATCTTAAACTGTGTGTGAAGATGAACGGAGGTCTCACGGGTGTGGAGCGACATTAGGGAGAGGAGTTAATGACAGACATTTCATTTTTGGGTGAACTAACCCTTTAAGGCCGGTCTCGAGTACTACAACACTATGACAAAGCTTTCAGTGTAAGTTGAGATAGGCACACACACTTACATGTGGTGGACGTGGCCTTGGCACTAAGTTGGCACACGCGGGCATGCTGGTCCACTTCAGGCTCCTCAGGCTCCGCCAGGCAGGCTGGTTCGCAGAGGACGGGTATCGGCCCGGATGGCACGGATTGGGCAGCGCCGACCTGACACGCCCTCGGCCCGGTCCGCTCTCTGCGCCACTTGATCAGAGCCACCCTGTCACGGATAGACTTGCCCACAATCTTTGCATCGCTCTCATGGAAGAGCCCAGACTCCACCTGACAGAAGCACAAGAACACACACTTTAGAGCAGAGGAAGAAATGAGGGCTCTATTTTAGGAACAGAGGAATGTGTGTGAAGGAACGCTTCAACAATTTGACTAATGAGACGAAGAATTTTTGTTTCAAAAAAAGGAAAAGAAAAAAAAGGACGCATGTTGTGCCGTCTCTAATAAACACATTTAAATAAGTTAATCATATTTAATTTATATTATATTTTAAAACTTAAAATGGCTGCTTTTTGCTGTGCCCTCTGTTATTGGTAAGTTTAAATAAATAAGTTGAAATATAATATAGAATAATATTTTAAAAGTTACATGGTTTTTATTTACATAAAAATACTATTGTATTAATACATAATGAATACAGTTATTAATTACTGGAATTACTTATTACTTTACTAATTAGAATTATCAGAATAAAAAAAGGAAATCATGTCTACTTTTGTTGTGTGGTATTAAATTTAAATAAGATGAAATATACGTGTGTGTGTGCACATACATTCATACACATACACGCACACACACACACACACACACACACACACACACACACACACACACACACACACACACACACACACACACACACACACACACACACACACACACACACACACACACACACACACACACGCACACACGCACACACACATACACATACATACATACATACACATAAATATAAAAAATATTATTTTAAAAGTTACGTTTTTATTTAAATTTAAAAAGTAATAATTACATTTCATTATTCTAATGCATAATTAGCAAAATTACTTAGAATAACCAGAATTTAAAAAAAATAAGGAAGAAAAAAAAGGCCAAAGGGCTTTTTTCACTATGCCTACAATTAATTTAAATATATAAAATAAGCTGAAATAATATTTAATACATAATATTTACAAAAACAGATAATTACCATATTTAAAAAAAAAGAAAGGAAATGATGGCTGCTTTTGTTGTGCTGTCTCTAATAAACTAAATCTGAATGATTTACAGTAATGTATTGTGGGATGAAGAATTTCTAACAACAGGAAAAATGTACTTAACATTCATATTAATACACTTTATACACTTTAGAATAACTACATTAGTTAACATAAACTAATGATGAACTGCACTAATAAAGCATTTATTTATCTTTGTTAATGTTAACATTTACTAATACATTATTATAATCTTGGTAACATTAGTTAATGCTCTGTGAACTAACAGGAACAGCTGGATTTATAATAACTAATGTTAACAAAGATGAACATTATTGCTCATATTGCTCATGGTTAGTTCCTGTTAGTTAATACATTAACTAATGTTAACTAATGACCATTATTATAAATTCTTACTAAAGTACTAAATGGTGATTTAGTTTTTGTGAGATTCACCCAAGCACGCATAAACGCATGAAGGGTTTTGTAATGGAGCGCTCGATATCTGTGTACTGATCAGCCGTCTGACCGGGTGAAGCGGGGAAACGTTTAGACTGTGGTTTGTGTGTAAATATCAGCTCCATTTTCCCTTTAGCAAACATTCACACACATTACAATCACCAGATTACACAACATGATTACAGAAAGGATTTTCCAATCTGAACTGCGTCCAGGAAGCCCACACACTGTACGTAAGACCGTGCTTAAATATATAACACACACACACACACGTGGCTTTAAGCGCATCTAGTGTTGGATCTGAAAACAGGTGTGGCCGTAAGTGAAGCAGCTCTTCAAGAGTTCAGCAGAAAGCGAGGGAGGCTCTGATGAGTCTAAACACCGCAGCAGATCCAATCTGAGCAGGACAATGGCGTCGCAGGCAGAGGTTACGAGAGGGCAGAAAGGGAAATCTGGCAGGGAATAAACATCCAAAACTGGCCTTTTAACTGAGAATTATCTGATAATCTCATAAGAGACATGACATATCTCTAGATCAGTGTTCATAGCTCAGATACAATAGAAGCAGGAAGACATCAGATATGTTGAGCCGTGAAGCTCGTGGGTTGTTCTCGGGATGGTCACATACCATATCTGGGTTAAAACGAACAATTCAAACTATTTTTTCGTACATGAGATAGAAGCATGTTTTTACAGGTAAGTAAGATACTTTGCTGGGTTTTTGTTTTTTTATTTTTCTATTCTTCTATTTTTTATCTTTACCTTTTCTTTTTTACATGTTTGAACATTATTGTATTTTTATTATTCTCTCATTTTAAATAAATGAATAATTTCTGCCTGTCTCATCTCAAACAGCCAAAATGCATACACCTGAATCTAGATGTTTGGTTGAAAATATTGATTCTCATTTTGATGAACTGATATTGATTCAAGAATCGATGTTTATGTCACTGCTGTACTTCAGGTGATGCGAGAACAAAACTTCACTAGACATTATTCCTAGCTCCTCCCATCCAATAATCACAATAAGCTTATACACCGATCAGACATAACACCTTCCTAATATTGTGTTGGTCCCCCTTTTGCTGACCTGTCGAGGCATGGACTCCTCTAGACCCCTGAAGGTGTGCTGTGGTATCTGGCACCAAGATGTTAGCAGCAGATCCTTAAGTTGTGAGGTGGGGCCTCCATGGATCGGACTTGTTTGTTCAGCTCATCCCACAGATGCTCGATTGGATTGAGATCTGGGGAATCTGGAGGCCGAGTCGACGCCTCAAACTGGTTGTTGTGCTCCTCAAACCATTCCTGAAGCATTTGTGCTTTGTGTCAGGAGCATTATCCTGCTGGAAGAGCCACAGCCACCAGAATACCGTTTCCATCAAAGGCTGAACATGGTCTCAGCAATGCTTAGGTAGGTGGAGCGTGTCAAAGTAACATCCACATGGATGGAGGACCCAAGGTTTCCCAGCAGAACATTGGCCAAAGCATCACACTGCCTCCGCCGGCTCGCCTTCTTCCCATAGTGCATCCTGGGGCCATGTGTTCCCCAGTTTGAGCTCCAGTAGCTCGTCTGTTTGATCGGACCCCACGGGCCAGCCTTCGCTCCCCACGTGCATCAATGAGCCTTGGCCGCCCATGACCCTGTGGCCGGTTCTCCACTGGTCCTTCCTTGGAGCACTTTTGATAGATACTGACCACTGCAGACCGGGAACAGCCCACAAGAGCTGCAGTTTTGGAGATGCTCTGACCCAGTCGTCTAGCCGTCACAATCTGGCCAAACTCGCTCAAATCCTTACGCTTGCCCATTTCTCCTGCTTCACACACATCAACTCTGAGGACAAAATGTTCACTTGCTGCCTAATATATCCCACCCACTAACAGGAGCCGTGAGGAAGAGATCATCAGTGCTATTCACTTCACCGGTCATAATGTTATGCCTGATCGGTGTATGTCCAAATAAATCAGAATTGAGATCAGAATTGAATCATGAAATGTGTGTCAATGCCTAGCCCTATTAGGAAGCTGGATTGAGATCTGGGTTTTCTACATCATACGCAGTTATTTGTCTGTTATCTCAGTGCGCTGGAAATCGCTGTCACACGCACCATCTCCTGCGCCACGGCTTCAGGAACCTCCTTCTCCAGGTCAAAGGTGAACTCGATGGCTCCTCCGTCCTTGTACTTGCCCTTCAGCTTGCGAGGATCCTCCACCCACAGCTTGAGTGCGATGGAGGTCTTCATCCCGTTGTCTTCCTCCGCCAGCTCCACCCTCACACCCGTGTCCTCGGCGAAGAACGCATGATTCAACAGGTCCTTAATGGAGTAACTGAGGACAGAGAGGCGCAGTGATGGTTAGCAGATGCACCGGGATACTGAGAATCAATGGAGGAGCGTAAACCTTCAGGAACGAGCTAAATTACTCTATATATGATATAGACAGGGGGCCCTATCTTGCACCCAGCGCAATTGACTTTGTACACCGCCGCATGTGTCATTCCTATTTTGCACCGGCGCAAAGCGCGCTTTTCCCTCCACAGAAGCACGTCGCTAAACTAGTGAATGAACTTGCGCTCCCTGGGCGGTTCAGCGCAAAAAAGGAGGCGAGTTCCGGCGCAAACAATCCCTGGAGCTATTTTGCTGTTCCATTAAACAGTTGCGCCACTGACCAGAAAAAACCTAGTCTAAAGTCAGCGGCGCGTTGCGCGTTGTTCATTATGCTATTTTAAGGGCGCATGCTTGACCATAATGTATAGCGTGCACAACGCGCAGACACTTTGCTCATGAAATCTACACAGATGCAACAGTTATTTTTGCAAATCATAAATTGTTACACTAAAAAAATATTAACACATGAGATGACGGTAATCATTGTGGTGTGCCACGCAGATGTGAAAAAATAGGCATAAACTAGCTTACAAATTATTCAGGCTAATTGTAGTAATTAAGGATCAGACCTGTTTGCCCAAAAGTGGCAAGACATATCTGTATATAAGGACATCTGACAAATTGGTTTGTCCGTCAAGAATTAAAAAAAAAAATCGACTGAAAAACTGAAAAAAACGTTTAACCGCCGCTATTTTGGGTGTGTTTCTCCCATCCCCATACAACACAACTCCTCTGTCTTTCACTGCTCTTCAAGAACATCCGTCTCCTCGGCTGTGAACCGCTCCTGGCGTGCGCCTGGTAAATACGCCATAATAATAGCGATCCATAAGGGAACTTGCGCAGCTGCTTTTAAAGGGAATGCTGGATGACGCTCTGATTGGTTTATTCACGTTACGCCCAAACCACACCTATGAATAATGAAGCTACTTCAGACCAACCCATTTTAGATCTGCGCCAGGGCGCAAGAGCCATTTATCCTGCCGGGAAAATAGCAACAGCGCCGAGACCCGCCCACAAAGTTACTTGTGTTTCGCGCTTTGACACTTGTGTTTCAGATCGTTAAAATAGGGCCCTGTGTGTGTTTGAGGTTTAGTAACTCACCGCTCCTCCTTTTTCTGACAGATACACTCGCCAATGATCTCCTTCACCTCAGGGTCCATCACCTTATTATAGCTGGCCGGCTTCACTCCCTGAGACACACACACACACACACACACACACACAAACAGAGACATTAAGAGCCGCATGTGTTTGTGAGGAACAGACCCAAACTAATGATGTTATTCACTGATCATCTTCCCTTCCGGTCAGCGGAGACTCAAAAACCTGATGCGAGTTCAACTCACCAACTCACTGATTTGTGAACTGATTCTCAGGTTATCCGTTCAAAAGAGAAAAAAACAAACAAGATTTAATATCTTGAGTCATTTTGCTTATCAAGTCATTTATTTTTTTTGCAGTGTGATATAAAAACTGTTTAGTTCCTGTCTCTATGAAGCCCCTCCTTCTGAAGCACACTGTGCTCTGATTGGTCGGCTGGAGCAGTGTGTTGTGATTGGTGTTTGAGAAATGCCCCGCCCCTTACCATAACCGGCAGTTTTAAACACACTACTAACCAACTCAACCAGGCTCCGCCCCTTTATTCTGCGCATTAATTATTTTAACGAGGAATATTGTGACATGTCGGTTCCTGAAGACACTCAAGATGGAGGCGTTTCAGGAGTTCAGAAACACTGGTAGAGAGAAGAACTGGAGCATCACACACTAAAGACAGATGAACATTGAGAATAGCAGAATACGACCTCTTTAATGCTAACTATCTATCTAGTTACCTTGACAGCCTGTTGCAGTGCAGCGACTCCTGAGAGGATAAACACAGCTCGCAAAGATCAAATCAATCAGAAATGAGCCGATCGCCGCAGTGAACGCTGTAGAAAGTGTTGAACTGACTTACACTGGTGACTTTGCGGTAGATCTGAGCGGCGTTCTGGCACTCAGAGTACGGGTATTCAGACGTGGCCATCTCCAGCATGCACATGCCGAACGCGTACACGTCCACGGCCTCGTCGTAATGCTCCTCGTACATCTCTGGGGCCATGAACTCCGGCGTACCTGAGGAAGGTCAAGGATGAAACGATCTGCTGATTCACAGAGAAACACACCACACTCATAGGCAGCTGAAAGCAGAATCAAATTAATCAATTTCTCTGGAAAAAAAATGGCATTTGGGGGGTAATATGTGTTATTTTGGCAAGGTTGCTGCTAAAATTGGCATTCCTGGGTCTATATATCACATAATTGAGGTCACTTCAACCTGGCATGGAAAACAACCTGCGTGAAAACCGCAGACTTGGCAGCACAGTGCAGTAGAGCTCTGTTGACATTTGACAACTAACGTTATGCGTCGCTCCGCTGCTCTGATTGGTTGTTGGTCTGTCCAATCGAGGTCTTTCCTGGTTGGGTTGAAACACGCCCCATAATCACAGCCCAATGAGCATCAGACTCATATTCTGACTAGAGCTGAGGATGACCACGTCAGGCTAGTCTTCTGTCCTATTCACATACTATTCCTTGATTACTCAGAAAAAACAAGTTAAAATTAATTGATTAGTTTGAGTTCCATTTTGACAAGCAAAAAAATGAAATAAAATAACCTCACCATTATGGTGATCAGTGTACCCTTTGGTTGGAACCTTCGAACATTCATATTTTTATAACTCTGTTCCTATTGATGCAGCGATGCAACAGGAAATCCCAGTAATTAGGCTTCAAAGGAAGAGAAGTAATAAATAGGTTGTATTTAAAAGTTGACCTAGCTTCTGACTGAATAATTACCTACAGTTAATGATTTAGTCAGAAATGAATGACACCTTTTAAAAGCAAGCCATATAATGATCGTTTAAAGTTTAAGTGCTAACAATTGCGTCATAAACACTGTGTGAAACTTGTAATTGGGTTGATATAATCCCTCTTTATTTGTAATATCTTGAAGTTGACCATGCTTGAGTCACACACAGACTTCAACATTCAGCAAAACACAACAATGGTAACAACAATGTTAGCTATACTAAATATAAGCCCCTTTCACACTGCACGTCGGACCTGCAATATTCCCGGAGCATTGCCGGGTCGCCTTCTGTGTGAAAGCAACCACGTCCCGGGATTGATTACCGAATTCGACCCGGGTCGGGGACCTAGTAACATTGCGGTATTCGACCCGGGACGAGCGCTGTGTGAACAAAAGCCGAAACTAATGCCGCAGCGTGTGCGTAGTTATCGTGCGACTCCTAGAGCTTGTTTTTTCAATAACACAACCCTGCAGTGCCAGAAGAGCTCGTCGGTGTTTTAAACGCAGAGAGTGTTCGTATACAAAAGAAACTAAAATTAAACAAGCAGAAATGAGCGCAAACTGGACACAAGTCGAGACCACGGAGCTCCTTACTATCCGCGCTGAAGCTGAGATCGCTCGCCGTTATACGTCACATCAGGATGTCACGTGTCAACTCGACCCGGGACCGTTACGGGTTGTGTGTGAAAGCGCACATATTACGGTATTTTGCTGGCAGTGTGAATGGACCAAATCTAGCGGCCCGGGAACAAATGCCGGGTCGCATTATCCGTGTATTTGCCGGAATCGCAGTGTGAAAGGAGCTTTAGTAACGCGTTACTCTAAGCTGACTACTTTTTCCCCAGTAACGAGTAATCTAACGCGTTACTATTTCCAAACCAGTAATCAGATTGGTAACACTTTAGAATACTGTTTCTTACTTAATGCATAACTAATAAAGAGTTACTGCAGTACTAATGAATAATTCTTCATTAACACTCAAGTCACTAATATTAACTACTAAGGAATGAGTGTTAACTAATCAATATATAATAGCATTTTTTAATTGTGTTAAGTATCAATTAGTTAATCAGTAACTATTCAATTCAGTCATGCCTCCTTAAGAACTACTATTAAGTAACTACTAATGAACAGTGATGCACAGTATCAGATCGAGGCCCTTTCTTCTTCTTTAGTACTAATGTTGTTAGATAAATGTACTACTGTTATGTGTACTATAGGGCTGGGCGATATGACGATATTATCATATATCGACGATGTCTCGCAAATATGTCGATATGGATAACAGTCAGTGTTATCAGACGATAATCGACATCATAAAAATGACGACTGATAAACTCACAGGACATTGCGTTGCCAAATACATTATAAATAGTACTTACCATACACTCACCTTTTTAGTGTTTTTGATGCATAACTACAGTAGCCTATATGTGTTAAAGCAAAACATTGAATTATGGATAAGACGTTGGTTGTGTTCCCTTTCGAGAGAGGTTCCTCGTATTACGTATGGGAAAAACTCCTTTTCTCGAGAATGTGAAGCAAAACTTTTAATAAAGGTATCTATGTAAAGCGCAGTGAGCGGCCATAGCCCAGCGCGAGGAGCGCTCTGATTGGCCGGGCCGCGGCAACTGCAGGAACCTATGGTGAGGCGGCTGAGAGGAACGAACCAATGGGGGGCGTTCCAGAAGCCCGCCGAAAAAGGTGCTTATATTTGCATACAGGAGGCTATATAAGACCCTAATTCGCCATAGGTGTCAGATTTTATCTCCTTCAGCGATACCTTCGCTGGTCTCCGGAAGAAGCACCGCCGTTGAAAAGGCACCAGCGGAACCTGCAGCTGAGGACGACGGACTCCCTCTCCACCTTCTCTGCCGTTCCAGCTACGCCATCCGGCGTTATATATCCTTTAAACTGTGTCTATGTTGAGTGTTATATGTGTTTGTGTGTGTGTTGCCGCTGCAACGCCACTTCTAGAGCTTACAGGCTTGTTCTACTCGAGGACTCTCTCGTTCCGCCGCGTCGTTAAGCGCCGCGGAAAGACGGAGCTCTTCTCACTCTCCCTCTGCTCTCGTCCCGTCGCGCTGAATAGCGCCGCGGAAAGAGAGAATGTTAGAGGACATGAGCACACTCAAGCCGAAGCTCTCTTTACTCTGCCGCCGCCGCGGCTCTTCTTCCGCCGCTGCCACAGAGTTGTTCCCACTCTTCTCTCATTCCGTCGCGCTACAGCCGCGGACAGAGAATACTAGAGTGAATAGGCGAACTCGAGCCTAAGCTCTCGTCACTATACCGTCGCGCTGAGGAGGCGCCGCGGACAGACGGAGTTTTTCCTCACTCTTCCTCTTCTCTAGTTCAGTCGCGATATCGCCGCGGACAGAGAATACTAGAGTGAATAAACTAACTCGAGCCGAAGCTCTCGCCGTGCTAGAAGCGCCGCGAACAGAGTTTTAACTCACGCTTCCAATTCTCGTTCTGTCGCTCTATCGCCGCGGACAGAGAATACTAGAGTGAATAAACAAACTCGAGCCGAAGCTCTCGCCGTGCTAGAAGCGCCGCGGACAGAGTTTTTCCTCACACTTCCAATTCTCTCGTTCAGTCGCGCTGTCGCCGCGGACAGAGAATACTAGAGTGAATAAACAAACTCGAGCCGAAGCTCTCGCCGTGCTCATTCTACCGCCGCCGTGCTGAAGCGCTGCGGACAGAGAATACTAGAGTAAGTTAGACGAGCGAGCTCGGGCTGTTGGGTATGTCAAGAACAATGTCGCTGCAGCGCGCGCTTACTGCCAAGGAAGTTGTAATGGCTGCCTTGTCATGATAGCGCGCCCCTTCCACAGCGCGTTGCTGACTAGAGCGCGGCTTACGTCATAGCACGTGCTCACTGTCAGAGCATAAGGGCGTCGGAAAATGGCTGCCAAGCTAAGCCCTTTTTTCACTCTATCACTTCCAGTCCCCTTTATTCAGGCGGCTGGAAAGGTTTTTACACTGTAGACAAAGTGTCCACTACACAGTGTGCACCCCTACATAAGCACTGTTAATTCAGCCTCACAAAATCACAAATAAATCCCGCCGCGGCCTGATTACACCATATAAAGTCAACTAGCCTTATTGCAGTCAACTAGCCTGTGGTCAAACACGCTTGTCTGCATGCGTGCTTTCAGTCTAGACTAGAGCATAACGGCATTGTGGAATGGCTCACATACCACCCGCACTTCCTTACATTCTCCCAGTTCCCTTAAGTTAAGTGACTGGAGATGAAATATTGCAGTCAACTAGCCTGTGTTAAACACGCTCGTCTGCACACTAATGCTGTGTGCGTTTACCCCTGTGGATTTGCTCACTGGTTTGCACCGTGGGTATTCTACGTAGGTTGTGCGCCACTGCACATTGTTTACACTACACACAAAAGAGCTTTCTATGTAGGAAATGTGCCCACTTTACAGTCTGCACTCCTGCACCCAAGCACTTTTCACAAAGTTCACTCTCGCACACACAATATAAATGTGAGGCGCGCGCCCACTGCAAAGCCTGCACCGCCAAAACTAACACTATCCCCACAGTGTTACAAGCAGTGTTACAGCACAAGCAACCCGGCTAACAGGCCCCTATTACTAAGCGGCCAGCCCCCGAATCTAATTCAACCCCTGGCTTTACGAGCCCAGGCCTGGCAGGCCATTCCTGGTATATAATATTGGGTGTTGAACATATAAAACGAGGTTCTCGCTACAGTTTTGCTCGCAGACCCCGCGATTCAAGCCGTGGTCGAGCCCTCTGTAAGAAGCAGTGTCAGTCACGTGCTTCTCGCTGAGGCATTGAGACTGTTAAAGGAGAGAGCGGCGGAAACAGTACACCCGGCGCTAGCGAGTCAGGTTTTTACTGTCGCTAATTCCTCTTGCCGAAAATGGGTGGCGGTCTCAGGCCCATTTTCCAGGCATCTGAACAAAGCACTTATGACACGCTCGTTTCAAGGTGCTGACGGTGAAACAAATCCTCGCGCACATTCGCCCCGGGGATTGGGTTTTCTCAATAGATCTGAAAAACGCATACTTCACGTTACGATAACCCCCCACCCCCACTACAGGCCATTCTTGAGATTCGCCTTCGAGGGGCAGGCTTATCAGTACAGTCATTGTCATAGACTCAAGACTCAACGAGCGTCTTACGGCATAAGAACCACCACGTCTTGATAATGTACATAAAATCGCTAGGGCAGCCGAGATCAGACTCTGTTCACTGCATGGCTAAGCATCTCCTTTTATGGGCAGAGCACAATCTGAGCTCCCTAAGGGCGGCTTACGTGCCAGGTATTCTGAATCAGGGTCCGGACATGTTATCCAGAGGACCCAGGGGGATGGTCCCTTTACCCGCAAACGAGTCAGCTCGCACAGCACACGCTGCCCAATATTTTTTTCTGCAAACGCAGGGATGCCCTGGCCCATGTTGGCCCAGACTCCCTCTATATGTTCCCTCCGATCGCGATCCAGCTGCAAGCCTGTGCTTTTTAATAGCCCCACTTTGGAAGAACCGCACATGGTTCTCCATACTGTTTCAGCTGTCAGACACAGCCCCATGGCCTATTCTGCCAATGAAAGGGAAGGTCTGGCATCCCAATCCCGAGCTGTGGGCCCTCCACGTATGGCCCATCAACGGTATCCGGGAACCTCTCTGACAAGTTATGAACACTATTTCGGAAGCTAGAGCCCCTGCTATCTGGCAGCTCTGCTTTGAAGTGGTCAGTGGTTTTCTAACCAATGTGCTACGCGAAACATCGACGCACACTCATGCGAACTGGCGGAACCGCTCGCTTTCTCCAAGAGCTAATGGATGCGGGTCGTCCCCCCTCCATACTCGGGGTGTGTGTCTCCGCCATAGCAGCTAGCCACGCTCCGATCGCGGCACATTCACTAGGGAAAAGTGATCTTATTGTGTGTTTTCTTAAAGGGGCCAGGAGATTCAGCCCGCCTTGCCCCTACCTCGGTCCCTATTTGGGACCTAGCCATGGTTTTGGAGGCCGTGAAGGGTTCCCCCTCCTAACCACTTCAGAACACGAGCTTGAAGCACATATCACTCAAAACCGTTTTTCTGCTGGCTGTGGCCTCGGTTAACCGAGTGGGTGGCTTACCTGCACTCTCCGTGAGCCCTTCCTGTCTTGAGTTTGGGTCCAGCAACTTCAAGGTTGTGCTCAAATCGAGGCATGGTTTTATGCTGAAAGTGCTATCAACACCTTCAGTATGCAGGTCTTTGCACTGCTTAACCCGCGTCTCAGAGAGAATAAGACGCAAACCTATTCTGCCCAGTCAGAGCATTGAGATTGTATCTAGAGCGCTCCGCCCCCTTCAGGCAGTCGGATCAGCTCTTCATTGCTTCGGTGGCCGCACTAAAGTTTGTGCTGTCATGAAACAGACTCTCACACTGGATAGTGGATGCAGTCCCACTAGCATATAGGTCTAGGACCTAACCTGTCCTACAGGCATTTAAGCCCACTCCTCTAGAGGCATGGCCTCATCTTGGGCTTGGTCGTGTGGCATTTCTTTGGAAGATATCTGTGCGGCGGCAGGCTGGGCCTCTCCGTCCACTTTTATCAGATTCTACAAGTTGGAGGTTCCAGCTCTACAAGCAGGGCTTCTCTCCATCTAGGCTCTATCTTGACCCTGGCAAACAGATTGCCTTACGTTTTGGCCTGTACACATTAGTCCTTAAGCACTATTCATTCATCATAAGATCCGACTATGTCCGATCAGCTGTTCAAACGAACCGACTCTTCCGGTTCTTCATTCCCCTTATAAGCCGCCTCTGTCGGTGTCTCGGGGGTTTATAACATGTGCTTTGGGTATACTGGGTCAGTCAGCACACACGGCACTTTACATTGTGTTCCCATACGTAATACGAGGAACCTCTCTCGAAAGGGAACGTACTCGGTTACTTTCGTAACCTCGGTTCCCTGAGAGAGAGGAACGAGTATTACGTTCCGTGCCGTGTTTATGCTTCTCAGGTATCGCTTCAGTCGATCTTAAAACCTGACACCTATGGCGAATTAGGGTCTTATATAGCCTCCTGTATGCAAATATAAGCACCTTTTTCGGCGGGCTTCTGGAAGGCCCCCCATTGGTTCGTTCCTCTCAGCCGCCTCACCATAGGTTCCTGCAGTTGCCGCGGCCCGGCCAATCAGAGCGCTCCTCGCGCTGGGCTATGGCCGCTCACTGCGCTTTACATAGATACCTTTATTAAAAGTTTTGCTTCACATTCTCGAGAAAAGGAGTTTTTCCCATACGTAATACTCGTTCCTCTCTCTCAGGGAACCGAGGTTACGAAAGTAACCGAGTACGTTTTCATTATACACGCGCAAAGAGAAGCACATTGGCTTGGCTAAATGTTTTAAAACGCTCTAAAAATATTATTTCCTATTAGGCTAAATTAATAAATATAATAGCCTATTAATAATACAAACATTAATCAAACATGGAAACCTGGAAAACATTTAAAATAGCCTACTTACGCTAAAAATAAAACGAGAGAGAAACCTTTGGGGGGAAAAATAGCTCAACGAAAAAAAAAAAAAAAGCTCAACCTTAAACGGTTGAAAATGTCTATAAAAGCTAACCATAGGCCTGTATTTTAAATACTATAAAATAAAGGTGTTAGAATAAAATTATTATAATATAAAAAATGAAAGAAAAATATATTAAAGTGAAGTAAAAATGCGCGCTAAACTCACAGCTCGTGCAGTGACGGAGCGCAGTTCTGAACAGAAACGCATGAGCTGCTCGCGTCAACACTGCACTTTGCTTAATTAAATATTTTCGTTTCGAATGGTTTCGTTTAAAAGTGGACATTTTAAGCTTTCTATGCGCATATGTCTGTGAGGCAAGTAGCTGCTGCGTTTCGGTTTATTTATGAGACGCGCTCCAGTTCATAAGAAATTAAAGCGATCACTCCCGCGTCTTCAACACGATTCATGTCTCTCATTTGCATATTATTTATTAAACCCAGGCAATTGGCCAAAGAAACCTTTATTAAAATTAAGATACAATTTAAACAAAACGAAAGAATGCTTTCTACAAAACAAAACTTAATATTAAACTAAATATAACCACCAAAAGCATTTCTGACTCACTCGCATCTTTGCACTTATCATAATCAGATGAAATGTAAAAATACTATTATAATAGGCCTATTCAAACATAATATGCAAAAAGAAAGAAGACAAATATTGTTTAATGGCTACAACAAAGTGAGCTACAGATAAATGTCTGAGCTGGATTTAATTATTTTACAGGTGAGCGGTTCATGAGCGCGCGCCTGCGGATTATTGAGCTGAGTCAAGCCAAGTCAGCTTTATTTATTATAGTTCTTTTACAATGACGATTGTTTCAAAGCAGCTTCACAGTTTTAAACAGGACAATATTGCAGCAAAATTTGATTTCCAGTCGTTCTGGAAAAACAGTGATGTTATCAGCTTATTTCGTTAATTTTAGTTTTAACATGAGTCACACCGGTCCGCTTCGCTCATTACAGGCTCGTTCTCATAATTACAGTTAATGTGCCGAGCCGGGCAAGGCTCGGACACAACGAGCACAAGCTCCGGTAGGGTCGGGCTTGATTTTTTGAGCACGATCTAAGCTCTAATTGACATTTAATGTGTCATTGCCGCTCGACCACATATCCGTCGTCTTTGAGAAGCGGCTGCAGAGCGGAAACGAGGCTGCTACTGCTGGGTATAGTGTAGCCTACATATACTATACTATATGGCTGCGGAGGGTTCACTTTCTTTCGTTTTTTTTTTGCACAGCCTGCAGATAGCCTCTGTTGGATCCACTGGTTCACCATTTGCATTTGGTTTAAATCCATAATACTGCCAAATTACTAATGCACATCTTTTCTTGGATATTAAGCGTTGTCCTCCATTTTATGCCTGGAAAATTTTGTGGCGCAGGGGAGTGGGCGGGATCAGTGCGGAGTAGATGATATTATCGGATATCGCGATGTTTTTGAAGGCGATTATCGCCCCCCAAAAATTAACATATCGCCCAGCCCTAGTGTACTATATTCATTTACATTCACTCGCAAATGTGCCGATTAATGTTTCTGTCTGTGTGTGTCCCCACGCTATAATGTTGCAGTTCTTGCAGCATTAAATCAGAGAAAACAATTCTAGTGCAAGAGTACACAGATTCATGAGTGCACATGCAGAGTGCACAAAATGTGAGCGCACACACAATTTCTGTGAGTCCAGTTTTGTGCAAGAGAATGGATTGAGATTCCGCTTGTAAGCAGAGATTTATTGCTTGTAAACTTGATGTGCTCTCGCGGTACAATATTAATACTACATTAATGAGGATGTTGATGATTTCTTTTTTTTTTTAAATGTAAGTATTGTCTGCAACCAGAAGCTCAGGACGGAACCCCATCCCCAATCTAAGTGCCTTGCCAACATGGCTCAGGCATTTTATGTTTATGTGATACCAAATGATTTCTGTATTTAAGGCAATGACTGAGGGGAAAATGAGAATACAGGGAACCTATGAGTCATTAAAAAAGAATTACCAAATAGTTCTCAAGGAGTTACTTAGAACCTGGAACAGTATTCTAAAGTGAAAACAAACCCATTCATAATTATTGAAGAATTACCAAATAGTTAATAGTTAAATAATTAAGCCTAACTACCATTAATACAGTACTAATAAAGGCAATTTGACCCTCTATTCTAAAGTGAAAGTTTTATATCCAATTATGGTAGTAATTTATATAAGTTAATAAGCAGCTTCTACAGACACAAAACATATTTTTTGTCTATTTGGATAAATAGTGAAAGGTACAACATGAACGTATTGGCAACATTTAAACAAAGGTGTTTTTACCTCAAAATACATCAAATATATTTTATATCATATACACATTTACAATTTTCCTTTTACCATTTTATAGATAAATGTTACTTCCCTAAACACAAACATAGCAATTTAACAGAGACTAAAAATGACAATACAGCTTAATGGGTAAATGGGCAATCTAGCATTACAATTATATTTTGAGCCCCTAATCTCACTCAAACCTCTAAACATACACATAATGATTTTTTTAAAGTGAAAATATATAAAGAAAAACATAACTAACAAAAGTGTAATCACAATCATTTCTTTATTGTGAAAATGTCAAAAGCGGTACCAATAGTAGTCTGAGTGACGATGTGTTGCAGTCGCAGTCATCTCTGGTGATATAGTTTTGTATGAGGTAACGTTACAGAGAATTTAAGTTATTTAATTTAAACTTAATCCCACTATTTGAAGGCGCGCGCGTTTCTCATTCACCACAGACTAAAAACTAAAACACGGCTTGTCGCAATCTGTGACGAAGCAGGCGAGAGCCAATGAGCGTTTGATATCACTGGCGTAAAACGCAATGTTTGAATTCCCAAACAGCGCGGTTTACGGTCGCTGTTGAAGAGAAAGATGGAGCGCGGGTTTTGTTTACGGTCGCTATTGAAGAGAAAGATGGAGAACGCTGGATAAAGAAGTTCCTCGTATGGATTCTAAAGATGTGGATTACACCGAACGAATTAAATCAGTGTCTTTTGTACATTTATGTTGCGTTTTGGTGTACTTTCTAGTCATTGTGGCCCATGGCAAGCAACATAAGTATTACTTGATAAATAAGGGTTAAATGATTACAGAAATCTTATTCATTTTAGGGTTTTAAGGTGTAGTTTTTTTAATGTAAATCCTTTGAACTGAGTGTGCAGCAGAATGTTTATTGCTTTTAATGATTTACGTATAAGATTCACGTAGAACCACACATAAAAATACACATAACTGCTAAACAATAAGAACTTATCTTTAGAATAGAGGGTCAAATTGCCTTTATTAGTTCTGTATTAATGGTAGTTAGGCTTAATTAGTGGCTTATTCTGGTTAGTAAACTTAAATATTCAATAAGTGTCATAATTAATGAGGATAAAACTTTCACTTTAGAATAGAGGGTCAAATTGCCTTTATTAGTACTGTATTAATGGCAGTTAGGCTTAATTATTTAACTATTAACTATTTGGTAATTCTTCAATAATTATGAATGGGTTTGTTTTCACTTTAGAATACTGTTCCAGGTTCTAAGTAACTCCTTGAGAACTATTTGGTAATTCTTTTTTAATGACTCATAGGTTCCCTGTATTCTCATTTTCCCCTCAGTCATTGCCTTAAATACAGAAATCATTTGGTATCACATAAACATAAAATGCCTGAGCCATGTTGGCAAGGCACTTAGATTGGGGATGGGGTTCCGTCCTGAACTTCTGGTTGCAGACAATACTTACATTAAAAAAAAAAAAGAAATCATCAACATCCTCATTAATGTAGTATTAATATTGTACCGTGAGAGCACATCAAGTTTACAAGCAATAAATCTCTGATTACAAGCGGAATCTCAATCCATTCTCTCGCACAAAACTGGACTCACAGAAATTGTGTGTGCGCTCACATTTTGTGCACTCTGCATGTGCACTCATGAATCTGTGTACTCTTGCACTAGAATTGTTTTCTCTGATTTAATGCTGCAAGAACTGCAACATTATAGTGTGGACACACACACAGACAGAAACATTAATAGGCACATTTGCGAATTAATGTAAATTAATATTTACATATAGTACACATAACAGTAGTACATTTATCTAACAACATTAGTACTAAAGAAGAAGAAAGGGCCTCGATCTGATACTGTGCATCACTGTTCATTAGTAGTTACTTAATAGTAGTTCTTAAGGAGGCATGACTGAATTGAATAGTTACTGATTAACTAATTGATACTTAACACAATTAAAAAATGCTATTATATATTGATTAGTTAACACTCATTCCTTAGTAGTTAATATTAGTGACTTGAGTGTTAATGAAGAATTATTCATTAGTACTGCAGTAACTCTTTATTAGTTATGTATTAAGTAAGAAACAGTATTCTAAAGTGTTACCATCAGGGTAAAGTAATTTATCCATGTCACTGTGAGTTACTATTTTAGTCATTTTCCTTAGTAAAAAAATTTAAATATATATTTTTGTTTTCTTCTTGTGTCTCGGGGATAGTATTTTTTCATGAAATATTTTTTTTAATTTCAACTTAAAATGTCAGGAGATACATTGTTGTCGTTACTGTTAAAAATGCACTTCCAATAAAGTGAATGTTGGCAAAAACAGTTGTCATTTCTATGTTGAGGCGACGGGTGTGATGTCGGAAACTGCTGAAAGTAACTAATAAAGTAACTTGTAATCTTACTTAGTTACTTTTACAATCAAGTAATCTGTAAAGTAACTAAGTTACTTTTTAAAGGAGTAATCAGTAATCAGATTACTTTTTCAAAGTAACTGTGGCAACACTGGTCAAGAATAACCTAAAGTAAAAGATCAACCACTCTCTACAGTTCTTTTTTAGTTATTAGAACTCTTGTGTAAGTTAACTATACTAACTAAGCATTTGGTAGCCCAACATACTATTCCTATTTCACATTACTTGGTTTTATTAAGGGAATCGGTTTGCATGCTTTTTTCAAGTAGGTCTAAATAATTAGATTTTCCAGTGCAGAGAAGCTGAGTGGACCGCCGTCTCACCGATCACGCTCTTGGCGAAGGAGGTTCTTTTGAGCGTCGCCAGACCCAGGTCGCCGATCTTGACGCTGCCCGTGGGGCCTGTGATGAAGATGTTGTCACACTTCAGGTCCCGGTGGATGATGGGAGGAGTGCGCGTGTGCAGAAAATGCAGACCTTTGAGAATCTGACGGCACCAGCTGCGCAAAACTTTGGGTTTCATGACCTTAAAGCGTTTCAGATACCTGGAGAAAACAACGAGTAGCAATTACAACTGATAATCAACATTACTTGTATTATAATCAGTGCACGGCTGCCTAACAATTTCACTGTGACTGGTCTACTGAATACATGAGATTAACTACAAACCCAATTCCAAAAAGTTGGGACACTGTACCAATTGTGAATAAAAAGAATGCAATAATATACAAATCTCATAAACTTATATTATATTCACAATAGAATATAGAGAACATATAAAATGTTGAAAGTGATACATTTTGAAATGTCATGCCTAATATTGGCACATTTTGGATTTCATGAGAGCTACACATTCTAAAAAAGTTGGGACAGGGAGCAATAAGAGGCCGGAAATGTTAAATGTACATATAAGGAACAGCTGGAGGACCAATTTGCAACTTATTAGGACAATTGGCAACATGATTGGGTATAAAAAGAGCCTCTCAGAGTGGCAGTGTCTCTCAGAAGACAAGATGGGCCGAGGATCACCAATTCCCCCAATGCTGCGGCGAACAATAGTGGAACAAATTTTAGAAAGGAGTTTCTCCGAGAAAAACTGCAAAGAGTTTGAAGTTATCATCATCTACAGCGCATAATATCATCCAAAGATTCAGAGACTCTGGAACAATCTCTGTGCGTAAGGGTCAAGGCCGGAAAACCAAACTGGATGCCCGTGATCTTCAGCCCTTAGACGGCACTGCATCACATACAGGAATGATACTGTAATGGACATCACAACATGGGCTCAGGAATACTTCCAGAAAACATTGGAGAACACAATCCACCGTGCCATTCGCCGTCGCCGTCTAAAACTCTACAGGTCAAAAAAGAAGCCATATCTAAACATGATCCAGAAGCGCAGGCGTTTCCTCTGGACCAAGGCTCATTTAAAATGGACTGTGGCAAAGTGGAAAACTGTTCTGTGCTCGGACAAATCAAAATTTGAAGATCTTTTTGGAAAACTGGGATGCCATGTCATCCGGAATAAAGAGGACAAGGACAACCCAAGTTGTTCTCAGCACTCAGTTCAGAAGCTGCATCTCTGATGGTATGGGGTTCATGAGTGTGTGTGGCATGGGCAGCTTACACATCTGGAAAGGCACCATCAATGCTGAAAGGTGTATCCAAGTTCTAGAGCAACATATGCTCCATCCAGACGGTGTCTCTTTCAGGGAAGACATTCTCCAACATGACAATGCCAGACCACATACTGCATCAATTACAACATCATGGCTGTGTAGAAGAAGGATCCGGCACTGAAATGGCCAGCCTGCAGTCCAGATCTTTCACCATTAGAAAACATTTGGCGCATCATAAAGAGGAAGATGCGATAAAGAAGACCAAAGACAGTTGAGCAGCTAGAAGCCTGTGTTAGACAAGAATGGGACAACATTCCTATTCCTAAACTTGAGCAGCTCGTCTCCTCAGTCCCCAGACGTTTGCAGACTGATATAAAAAGAAGAGGGGATGACCCACAGCGATAAACATGGCCTTGGCACAACTTTTCCACCTGGTCATAATGTTATGCATGATTGATATATACATGCATATACATAAATACATCAAATATCAAATATAAAAAAATTAAATAAAATAAAAATTATTAAAAAATACAAAATTAACAAAAAGTTAAATAAATTTAATAAATTATAGTAAATTAAAGTATATAATGAAATCAAATGAAAAACAAAACACAGAACACTACCACACTGTATTCCCGATCTGAATGAGACTCCGGCAGAAAGGCTCTGGAAATCCTCACGTTTTCAGCGTTCCCGACGTCATGAGCTCAGTGACCAGCACGATGCACTTCTTCCCCTTCAGCGGCGACTCCCAGAAATCATAGAAGCGAACAATGTTCGGATGCTGGAGACCCTTCAACATCTCGGCCTCCTCTTTAAACCGCTGCCGCTCCGCCTTCGTCAGCTTACGGTCCTGATACACACACACACACACACACACACACACACACACACACACACACACACACACACACACACACACACACACACACACACACACACGATTACAGTTTTTTTCAAACTACTATGTCAGAATGAATCATTTCCGTCAAATGGCAAACACTTCTTTCATAATAGTACATTTTTGGACATAGCATGTAAACAGTGTTGTTCTGAATCTAAAGCTCTCTGGTCTTTCATAAGCTTACGTCTACATTTCAACACACTGTTCTACAGTGAAAGTCATCTGCTGAGACGAGGAACAAGAACAGTGTGAACCAATGTAGAAACAGAAAATATTGACCAGCCCAAGCATTACTGTTGTGTACAGTAGCATACAAACAAAACCATAGACATGTAAACCAAAAGTATTACAAGAAATGTTGTTTATTGCACCAGTGTGTAAGACTGTGTAAGATGTTGTAGTGTGTGTGTTTCTGAGGGCTTGTGTGAGTTGTCTGAGCGCAAAGTTTGTTTTTTTCAGCAAGAGTGAATGATTTTGAGTGTAGAGCTTCATTTTGACCTGAAAATAGGATGTTTGAAAATAGTATGTGAGAATCTAAAGCATAGTTTCAAGAAATGTGTTCAAGCAATCAAGAAAAACTGTAAATTAAACAGCAAGAATACGTACTTTTCACAAACCAATCACTCATCATGGAGCACATCGAGTCCACATTAGGACTTGGCAGGTTCTGATAAAACTATACTGTGTGTGTGTGTGTGTGTGTGTGTGTGTGTGTGTGTGTGTGTGTGTGTGTGTGTGTGTGTGTGTGTGTGTATGTGTGTGTGTGTGTGTGTGTGTGTGTGTGTGTGTGTGTGTGTGTGTGTGTGTGTGTGTGTGTGTGTGTGTGTGTGTGTGAAGGTGTGTGGGTGTCAGTGTGTGTGTGTGTGTGTGTGTGTGCGTGTGTGAGAGAGAGAGATGTTTTTTCCAGCAGTCTCATGCATTATGCAGTGGTTCAGTGAGTCTCTCTGTCCCTACATGCACTGAACAGCAGCAGCATCAGGATCTGTGGTCTCTCTTCAGTTCTCTGACAATAAAGCTCTCACACCCACAATGATCACTGCTTTACAACGGCACTAGTCAAATGTTTGCCAGTGGGTAGTGGAGATTATAACGTCAGCAGCTCTTCATGGCAAGAGCAGAGTTGTACATTTCCTTCAAGTACAGACAAACAAACATCAAATACAGCAGTGTAGATGTCAAAGGTTTTACAGGCGTTAGATTGGGACTGGAGTCGTTCCAAACCCTGCCTATATAAAGCTATTTATTTCAAATCATGTAAGTTATGTTTATGTGTCTCTGCATGAGGACATCAGGAAGGCACAGAGAAGAGACGCGATGCAAGAGCAGCTCACGTGTTTTCAGCTGACGCCAGAACAAAACTTCACTAAACTTCATTAAAGCTCCTGCCAGCTTTGTGCGTTGATACTTCTGACATGAAACAAAGTCTCATCTTTCAGATTGTGTGTGTGTGTGTGTGTGTGTGTGTGTGTGTGTGTGTGTGTGTGTGTGTGTGTGTGTGTGTGTGTGTGTGTGTGTGTGTGAGAGAGAGAGAGAGTGAGAGTGAGAGATCATCTCTTCCTCTTCACAGTTACAGCAGCAAATAAACGTGAATGAACATCAGGAGCAGGGCTCTCAAGTCTAACACATTCGCCGTGAGACACGCATTTCAACCAGTGCACACACACACGTTGTATTTCTCACGCATATACAATTAATGGACAATTAATACCCAATGCAAGTAATCCTAAAAAAGATTATGTTTGAGTAAAGGGTTAAACATGAAGTGAGCAATGCAAGTTTAAGAGGGAGGGGGCAGATAAAGAGAATGGTTCAATGCTTGGCCGTGTACAGGTGCCGGTCATATAATTAGAATATCATCAGAAAGATTTATTTCACTAATTCCATTCAAAAAGTGAAACTTGTGTATTATAGTCATTCATTACACACATACTGATATATTTCAAATGTCTATTTTTATTTTATTTTGATGATTATAAATGAAAGCTAAAGAAAATCCCAAATTCAGTATCTCAGAAAATTTGAATATTATAAAAAGGTTGAATATTGAAGACACCTGGTGCCAAACTCTAATCAGCTAATGAACTCAAACACCTGCAAAGGCCTTTATTGATCTCTCAGTCTAGATCTGATGGCTACACGGTCATGGGGAAGACTGCTGACTTGACAGTTGTCCAGAAGACGACCATTGACACCTTACACACGGAGGGCGAGACACTAAAGGTCACTGGAAAAGTGTCTGGCTGTTCACAGAGCTCTGTGTCCAAGCACATTAATAGGGAGGAGAAGGGAAGGTAAAGATGTGGTAGAAAAAAGTGTACAAGCAATAAGGATAACCGCACCCTGGAGAGGAGTGTGAAACAAAACCCATTCAAAAATGTGGGGGAGATTCTCAAAGAGTGGACTGCAGCTGGAGTCAGCGCTTTAAGAACCGCTGCGCACAGACGTCTGCAGGACACGGGTTTCAGCTTCACATTCCTTATGTCAAGCCACTCTTGATCAACAGACAGCGTCAGAAGCGTCTCGCCTGGGCTAAAGACAAAAAAGGACTGCTGAGTGGCCCAAAGTGATGTTCTCTGATGAAAGTAAATTTTGCATTTCCTTTGGAGATCAGGGTCCCAGAGTCTGGAGGAAGAGAGGAGAGCCACACAATCCACGCTGCTTGAGCTCCAGTGTAAAGTTTCCACAGTCAGTGATGGATTGGGGAGACATGGCATCTGCTGGTGTTGGTCCACTGTGTTTTCTGAGGTCAAAGGTCAACGCAGCCGTAAAACAAGGACGTTTTAGAGCACTTCATGCTTCCTGCTCAGCAGCAGGAAGCATGAAGTGCTCTAAAACGTTATGGAGATGCAGATTTCATTTTCCAACCGGACTCGGCACCTGCGCACAGTGCTAAAGCAGCCAGTGCCTGGTTTAAGGACCATGGTGTCCCTGTTCTTAATGGGCCAGCAAACTCGCCTGACCTTAACCCCATAGATAATCTCTGGGCTATTGTGAAGAGGAAGGAGCGATACGCCAGACCCAACACTGCAGAAGAGCTGAAGGCCACTATCAGGCAACCTGGGCTCTCATAACACCTGAGCCGAGCCACAGACTGACCGACTCCATGCCACGCCGCATCGCCGCAGTAATTCAGGATAAAGGAGACGCAACTGAGCACTGAGTGCTGGACATGCTCATACTATACATGTTCATACTTTACAGTACGCCAAAATTTCTAAATAATTGTACTGTACAACTATACAACCCCCAAATATGTATACCATAGATGGTTAATGGAAACATCAGGCTATTCATTAATTATATACATCTCACGTTCTGAGCCGTTATAAGCACCAAGTTATAACAGATGGAACAATTATCCGTGCAACAAGGCCGGTTTATTTAATTGTGCATGCGTGGCGAGCGAATCACCGTAAACTGCACGCGAGCCGTTCCATCATCCTGCACCAACATACAATTTTAAACTCCTCATGAACACCTTTACTAGATTTGATGTTGTTTTTTATGTATTTATGTCATTATGTACATCTTGTAGAATTTGTAATAGATTATAGGGTAGAGATTTTTCACTAAAGATTTATACTACAACTGTGGCATGTTGTGGCTATAGCTTCTATGTATGCTATTTTTCATAACAAATGCTTTAGATAAAAACACATTTTATTCTTCCCTTTATTAGGGTTTCTCACCCACTTTACTCAAACTTTACAAACACACCAAATGCTGATGACAAGTGCACCATTCATAAAGAAATCTTAACTAAATTTACACCATTTTATAATTTAAAAATCAATGCAATCAGCATGCATTAAAAGCATCAAACACTGAGTGCTGGCGTTCCCCAGCGGAGTCGTTCAGTGAGCCTGGAGCGGGGTTGAGACAGACACATCTAAACATGGGCTGTGCTCACAGGAATGAATCAATGCGCTTCGGCTTCAGCTCTGAACAGCTCTATTAGCACAAACACTGGCTGACACACTCCCAGAAGACATCTATTGATAGAGCTATAATATGTGCAGACATACTCACAGCTGAGCACACAGAGCGAATCTGAGGGTATGCCTGCATTTCCATTCCCAGAGGCAAACGACAAACCAGAAGTCAAATCTATTGTGTGAAATATGACTGCAGACCCTTCACTGCAGCTGCAGCGTTGGGGTCAAAAGTCAGAAGTAAAAAAACTGCAATCACACATACAGACTCCATCAACTGCTGCCTTTTCACATGTTCCAGAGAGTTATTTGGCTGGTTATTCAGCCAGTTAGTTAGCTACTCAAATAGCTAGTAAGAGAGCTAGTTATCTAAGTATTGACCTAGTCCAGAATAAGCTACATGGATAGTTATTATTTAACTAACTAGCTCTCTAATTAGATAACCAAGTAGCTAACTAACTCTGGACTAGGTCAGTACCCAGATAACTAGCCATCTAACTAGCTATGTGGCTAGTTATTTAGAAAATTAGTTATCTGAGCGCTGATCTAGTCCAAAGTTAGTTATCTACTAGGTTATCTAGTTAGAGAGCTAGTTAGTTAAAAACTAACTATTTAGCTAGTTAGAGAGCTAGTTATCTGAGTACTGATCTAGTCCAGAGCAAGCTACATGGATAGTTAGTATTTAACTAACTAGCTCTCTAACTAGATAACCAAGTAGCTAACTAACTCTGGACTAGGTCAGTACTCAGATTACTAGCCATCTAACTAGCTATGTGGCTAGTTATTTAGAAAATTAGTTATCTGAGCACTGATCTAGTCCAAAGTTAGTTATCTACTTGGTTATCTAGTTAGAGAGCTAGTTAGTTAAAGACAAACTAGTATCTGAGTGCTAATTTAGTCCAAAGTTAGTTAGCTACTTGGTTATCTAGATAGAGAGCTAGTTAGTTGTTATCTACTTAGAGAGTTAGTTAGTTAAAGACGAACTAGTATCTGAGTGCTAATTTAGTCCAAAGTTAGTTAACTACTTGGTTATCTAGTTATAGAGCTAGTTAGTTGTTATCTAGTTAGAGAGCTAGTTAGTTAAAGATGAACTAGTATCTGAGTGCTAATTTAGTCCAAAGTTAGTTAGCTACTTGGTTATCTAGTTATAGAGCTAGTTAGTTGTTATCTAGTTATAGAGCTAGTTAGTTAAAGACGAACTAGTATCTGAGTGCTAATTTAGTCCAAAGTTAGTTAGCTACTTTGTTATCTGCTTTGTTATCTCGGCTGCCGTCCGAGAGGGAGTGGAGGAGTCGCCGCGCTTGCCTTGAGCCGGAGCCTGCTGCCGAGCGCGGGGCTCGCTGCCGGGTCCCTCAGTAGGAGGAGTCACCGCCGGCCGCCAGGGGGCGGAGGAGGATCTAGCTGTCCACCAAGTGTCCAGTGCAATCGCACAGCACCGCGAGGAAGAGCCTCTCGGCGGGCGGAGGGCCGAACGGCAGTGTCTAGGAACCGGACAAGATTTTTTTTTCCTTTTTTTTTCTTCTTTCTTTTTCCCTCTCTCCCCTCTCTCGTTCTGTCGCTCTTCATGCTCCTGACTCCATTTCTCTCGCCTCTCTGTCCTTACCCCCAGGTGCCGCGGCTGCCGTGATCGGCCCCCTCCCGGGGTGGGAGTAGAGCGCAGTCTCGGGAGTGCCCCCCGGCCTGCGAGGGGTGATGGGGGTATGTGGCAAGCAGCGTGACGAGGGACCGCGAGAGCGGGCCGGTGACGAGTGCTAATGAGTGCCAGCTGCGCGACACACCGGCCTCGTCTCGTGGCCGAGGGACGGGAGCATAAAAGGAGGAGCGAAGGCAGCGAAAGAGGAGAGAGGACCAGGCCTGGATTTTATGTTATTTTTTGTTTATGTTCTGTTGTGTGTGTGCGGGCAGTCGTCCGTGAGGGGCTGCCAGCGGTTGACTTTCGTTTTGTTTATTTATTTGAAAATTTAAAAGTTTGTTGAATGTTCGCCGGTTCCCGCCTCCTTCCTTCCATCTACCAACTGCGTTACAAAGACGAATTAGTATCGGAGTGCTGACCTAGTACAGAGTTAGTTAGCTACTTGGTTATCTAGTTAGTTAGTGACTAACTATTTAGCTAGCTATTTTGAAAACGAGTTATCTTAGAGTTGACCTAGTCCAGAGTAAGTTAGCTACTTTTGATAGCTAGTTAGTTAGAGAGCTAGTTATCGTAATGCTGACCTAGTCCAGAGTAAGTTAGCTAGTTTTGATAGCTAGTTAGTTAGTTAGAGAGCTAGTTAAAGACTATTTAGCTAGTTATTTAGAAAACTAGTATCTGGGTGTTGGCCTAGTCCAGAGTAAGTTAGCTACTTGGATAGCTAGTTAATTAGACAGCTAGTTATCTGAGTGCTGATCTAGTCCTGAATTAGTTTGAGTTAATTAAATAGACAGATAGGGAAAATGAGCTGTTGAATTTGTCGAGTTTGAGGTGTCTTTCTGTGCTTGCCATGAACTCAATGGCATTTAGTGAACTTCCACACAGTAGACTACTGACTTCAGCGCTTTACTACAGCCCTGAATGCACGTTTTGTTTGTATTGAGTCTGACCACAGCCCTGACTGACCCACTGACCTGATTCAGAACAAACAGCCCAGTGAATGCACAGGTCATCAGGTCAGGGGTCGCGGCACGACCCTGCACTTCAGAAACGTCTCTATGACTCTTGCTGACGGTGGAGTTTTGCTGTGATAGTGGGCACTTCCAGAGATATGATGCATTTACATCTGAAGACATAAGGAGCCATGAACTGGACAAAAAATGAGCTTTGGTTATCAGTCACAAACACTGGTACGACTAGTGTTGGGCAAGTTACTGAAAATTAGTAATTTGTTAGAGTTACTAGTTACTTCTTTTAAAAGTAATTGAATTACTTTACCAATTACTGTATATTAAAAGTAATTAGTTACATGGGAAAGTAACTTAAGTTACTTTTATGTCTGCTTTTTAAATGTAAATATGAACAGTACTGAACAGTCAAACACAAAAAAAATTCATTCAGCATTTCAGGTGAAGCTGAACAAGGTTGCATCAGGTTGTTTAAACCACATATGTCAATTTTACTCCTGGCAAATTGTTAAAAAATAAATGTGTAAGAGCGTATTACAGGCAATATATTACGTTGTAGTCAGATATGATGGCACAAATGAGTAGCAAACCAACACACAAACACAAGATTGAATGCCTTATGGGTCCTGCACACTGTGCGATTTTTCAAAATCCTTTGTGAATGTCCCTTGTCAGACTGTACGAACATGATCCCCGATGTAAGCCGTGTCACACTGTAAGATCTCAGCTGGCATTAATGTCAGACTGCACGATAGTGAAGGCGCGCTAAAAACGGACACGCGCAAGAAAACTCGTCCGGAGTTTTATATCATCAGTGAATGACGCGTTCGGTGACGGTGAGCTGCATTACACGCGGGACTGAAATGCTGGCTACAGAGAAATCTCTAGCTCTCGTTTTGGTCATAGTTTGTCTTTAAAAATGGAGATATTTGACGGTCGTCGTAGGAGAAGTCACACTGCAGGATTGTGTGCCAAATCTTCTGACACTGCCAGAATTTCGTCTGAGGTAAAATTTGATCGCAGCGCTCATTAATCGGCTGCCGGTGAACATGTCAAACTAACGACCAAAGACGTCAGATTTTAGCCTAGGATCTGAGGAATCTTTTAGGATTTGCTAAATTTGTCTCAGACGGCCAAATCGTGGTCAAAATCGCACAGTGTGCACCCGGCTTAAGAAAGCCTTTCTACTGTGGTGGTGATAGTAGGCTAAACGTTTAAACTAACATTGTGATGCATGAAGTGTTTTAATTACAGGCAAGACGAGTCCAGTGTTGATGTGAGAGGCTAACGTGTTGGGTTAACTCATGGTTGACTGCTTGATCATCACTTTACAGAATAAAAACTATAATATACCAAACAAAAATTGCTCCAAACATTTTATACTTTTTATAACATTTTATATGGGCAGGGCCAGGGCTAGATTTGAGCTTCTTGTCTGCAAGCGTTCCATTTTTACAAAAGAGAGAAACGCGAGTAACAAACTCATTTAAATTTCATTAATTGCATTCCTTGATTAAAAACAATAATAAAATAAAAAAATAGTTGTTACTTGCACGTTACTTCTAAATGTAGTGGAATTACTGTCACATGCCTGTCCTGTCTTGTGTGCACATGTGGGTTTTGTCATGTCTCCGGTCTACTGTCAACCCCGCCCTTCTTGTTATCTGATTATTGGTTAATTTGCCCCACCTGTTCTCCCTCATTATCTGCCTTGTTGGTTCCCTTTATAATCTCCTTGTGTTTGTCAGTCTGTGTTGGATCCTTGTGTAATGTCTGCGTCTCCCGTCCTCCCCGTGATTCTGTTGGTTTGTTTAAGTTTATATTTTATTATTCTATTATGTGTTTTTCCCCCTCGTTGGTTTGTTTTGAGTTTATGTTTTATTTGTTATAAATAAATATATCATTTTCTGCACTTGAGTCCTCGCACCCTTTTCCCTTGTCTGTGACGTGACAATTACAGAAGCGCGACACTGGATCCAGCTAAAGTTTCTGTCTGTAAAATGAGATGGAGTTTGTGATGTTTACTGTGAAATGAGCCTCTTTTATAAGCTGATTACATTCATGTAAATGAACACAGTCATTCTAAAGTAACGAGTGCAAAGGTGTACATACTTTACTTACAGCACAGACTTTGATTTGATAACACTATACTGCCAAAAGTGTTGTGACGCCTGCCTTCACACGCACATGAGCTTTACTGCCATCCCATTGTTAATCCGTCAGGTTTAATATGGAGTCGGCCCACCCTGTGCAGCTCTAACAGCTCCAGCTCTTCTGGGAAGGCTTTCCTCAAGGTTTAGGAGTGTGTTTATGGGGATTTTTGCCCATTCTTCTAGAAGCTCATTTGTGAGGTCAGGCACTGATGTTGGACGAGAAGGCCTGGCTCTCAGTCTCCGCTCTAATTCATCCCAAAGCTGTTCTATCGGGTTGAGCTCAGGACTCTGAGCAGGCCAGTCAAGTTCCTCCACACCAAACTCCTCATCCATGTCTTTATGGAGCGACGCTTTGTGCACTGGAGCGCAGTCATGCTGGGACAGGAAGGGGCCGTCCACAAACTGATCCCACAAAGTCAGGAGCATGAAATTGTCCAAAATGTCTTGGTGAAGCATTAAGAGTTCCTTTCACTGGAACTAAGAGGCCAAGCCCAACCCCTGAAAAACAACCCCACCCTATAATCCCCCCTCCACCAAACTTTACACTTAGCACAATACAGACTCGTCCATGGGATTGTCAGACTGAAGCGTGATTGGTCACTCAGAGAACACGTCTCACTGCTATAGAGTCCAGTGGCGGCTGCTTTACTCCTCTTGCATTGCTCTTGGTGATGTAAGGCTTGGATGAGCTGCTCGGCCATGGAAACCCATTAAATGAAGCTCTCTCCGCTGTTCTTGAGCTCATCTGAAGGCCACAGAAGTTTGGAGGTCTGGAGCTGTTGACTCTGCAGAAAGTTGGTGACTTCTGCGCACTGTGACCCTCAGCATGTGCTGACCCCGCTCTGGGATTTAACACTTTGTGGCTGAGTTGCTGTTTTTCCCAATGGCTTCCTCTTTGTTATAATCCCACTAACAGTTGAGCGTGGAATATTTAGTAGTGAGGAAATGTCAGGAATGGACTTATTGCACAGGTGTCAGCCTATCACGGCCCCACGCTTGAGTTCACTGAGCTCCTGAGAGCGACCCATTCTCTCACTAATGAGTGTAGAAGCGTCTGCAGGCCTAGAGCTTGATTTATACACCCGTGGCCATGTTTGTTCATAGATTAGGACACAGCTCATATACGGTTTAAGCCTCTTTACAATGAAAGGAAGAAAGCCTGCGTGTTCCATCAGAGACCAATTACAGCAGAACTGAATGAATGCTCAGACCGAACCGACGCAAGAAACAAAACAAAACGAGCAGATATGGAGGAGGAGGAGGAATAGAGGTCGAAGGAAACCAGAGACGGAAGGATTTAGTGGTTTTCAAGCATGTAATAGCCGTACATAAAGAGATACACGCCCACGGTTTCACACAGTCTCAGTGAGGCACATGTTTAATAAATCTGTACACATTATGTAAGACCGACTGGACCCACTTTAGATTAGGTGGCCTTAACTACTATGTACTAACATTGTAATTAATCATTTGATACTATGCACTTATTGTGTGCATGCATGTTTTTACATTGTACTTACATTTTTAAAAATACCTGCATGTAATTACGTCTGTAATTAATTTCTGTAGTTACATTTATAATTACACAGTTGGCACTTCCCTTTCACCTAACCCTTAAACTCACCACACCTGTCCCTAACTCTACCCGTATCCACCTCAAATCAGCAAATGTGCTTAGCAATATAATTTGAACACAGTAAGTACATTGTACTTATTTTTTGATTTAAGTACGTGAGGCCACCTAATATAAAGTGGAGCCGACAGACTCACATGTTTAAATTCACTTGGACAACATTGGGTATGTTTTTGTGCATTTTTACTTTAATTTAATTTTTTGTAAAAGTTTTAGTAACTTTAGTCTATATAGTTTTTTATATGTATTTTTGCGTCATGAGTTTTACAATGTCAAGTCAGAAACATATTTGGCATATCAGTGTTTAAAAATGCGAGAAACGGTTACAGTGGCAACTGAAACATTTATCTGCTGCAATGTCAGCGCAGGCTTTTCTCCAGTAATGATGTTACTCAGAAACATCGCAACAACAAAAAAGAAGTACATCAGGTTGCAGATGCTGGTAAATGTCTCCATCACTGATCCGTTTGTCCAAAATACTGTGATTCTCACTGTCCTCTGAAGCAACACAAGACCTCCTGCTTGAGTCCTGACGAGTTAACGGTGTTAATGTTTAGCCTGTTTCATGGACAGGCGGTGTTGTCGAGAGCCGTTGTGTTGTGCTCGCTCCAGCTATTTTTGGCCACAGGAACGCCTCCTCTCGTCTCCTGCAGAATCAGCCGCAGCATCCTCACGTCTGTGCTTCGGCAGGAGTAAGGACAGGCCTAATGTTTCCTCAGCAGGCTTGTTTCATTGATGGACCAGTTAACACAAAGCTTTCATTGTAATTCATCGATTTATAATTTTAAATGAATAGAAACACACTTTTTGGAGGTCTGCAGCCACAACAAATAGATCATTAAATACAATCTGAAAAATGCAAGGATCCATTTATTATTTGTTTATGGGAATATTAAACTCAATTTAAGCCATAACGGTTCATAGCAGTGAAAATCAAGTTTTTAATGTTGTTTATATGTCTATGTGGTGCTTTCAGACAAACCATATGTAAGTTCATAAGTCAACCGCATTGCTGTGTATTTTCTCCTTAAAACTGCAGAACCAAAGACTTTTACCAAGCCTTGTAAACAACCACATGAAAAGGTGGGCAGGCATTAGCACATTAAAGGGTTAGTTCAGCCATAATGAAATGTCTGTCATTAACTCCTCTCCCTAATGTCGCTCCACACCCGTAAGACCTCCGTTCATCTTCACACACAGTTTAAGATATTTTATATTTAGTCTGAGAGCGTATGCAAGTGTATGCACACTATACTGTCCATATCCAGAAAGGGAATAAAAACATCATCACAGTAGTCCATATGAGACATCAGTGGGTTAATTAGAGTCTCTTGAAGCATCCAAAATACATTTGGGTCCAAAAATAACAAAAACTACGACTTTATTCAGCATTGGCTTCTCTTCCGCGTTTGTGTTCAATCCTCAAATAAAGATTCAAACGGTTATGAGTCAGTGAATCGATTCATTTTTGGGTGAACTAACCCTTTAACTATGTCTGCTATATTATTCTGGTATATTATACTTAAGCGGAGTAATTTTTTACAGTTTTAGTTTATTTTATTGTTATTTTCATTTGTGTATAGTTTACATAATTTATATTAGGTGTCCAGTAGTAGGCATGTAAGCAATGATGTACATTCATCAAGGGCAATTTTTTTTAATCTGCTGACCCCCAGAGCGTCCGAGATGTAGGTGTGTTTGTTTCTTCAGTCGAACACAAATGAAGATTTTTAACTCAACCGTTGCTCGTATAACATTTACATTTAATCATTTAGCAGACGCTTTTATCCAAAGCGACTTACAAAAAAGGGGAGAGCAATAGAAGCAACGAAACAGACAAGGCCAACAACCTGTAAGAGCTGTAAGAAGTCTCAATTAATCGAGCACAGTACACAAACTTTTATTTATTTTTATTTTTTGACAAACAAACAGAACATTTCTGTATAATGCATGTCAATGGGGTGTATTTCTATGAGAGTAAAAAACACACAGACATACAAATCCATATTAAACCCTGTGGCTCGTGATGAAACACTGATGTCTTAAGACACGAAACGATCGGTTTGTTTGAGAAACAACAATATTTATGTTATTTTTTACCTCTAATACAACACTATGTCCAACAGCCGCGAGAGCGCCATCACTTCTGCTGGATGAGGTCACATTACACGATATGGTGTAGAGAAATCACTTCCAATGCTTGTAATCCGTTGAGATACGTATTGTGTAATTTAGTGCTTTTATACATAGTGTTGTATTTGAGGTAAAAAATATCAAATACTGCTGTGTTTCTCACACAAACCGATCGTTTCGTGTCTTAAGACATCAGTGTTTCATCACGAGCCTCAGGGTTTAATATGGATTCGTATGTCTGTGTGTTTTTTACTCTAGAAATACACCCCATTGACATGCATTATACGAGCAACGGCTGAGTTAAAAATCTTCATTTGTGTTCTCCTGAAGAAACAAACACACCTACATCTCAGACGGCCGGGGGTCAGCAGATAAACATCAGGCTCATTTTTGGGTGAACATTCCCTTCAAACACAGCCATTGAATTAGCCTGCCGTGGTCATCCTCAGCTCTAGTCAGAATATGAGTCTGATGCTCCATTGGGCTGTGATTATGGGGCGTGTTTCAACCCAACCAGGAAATTGGATAGACCTACAACCAATCAGAGCAGCGGAGCGACACATTGTCAAATGTCAACAGAGCTCAACTGCACTGTGTTGCCAAGTCTGCGTTTTTTTCCGCGGGTTGTTTTCTATGTCCGCGGGTTGAAGCGACTATTATGTGATATATAGACCCATGAGTGCGAATTTAGCAGCAACCTTACCAAAATAACACACATTTTACCCCCAACGCCATTTTTTCCCCGGAGAACCCCCCGAGAAGCTATTGTTTAGGGCTAGTAGCTGGCGCGTTTTGTTGTAAAAACTTGGCAACCCTGTCTGCATGCGCGCTGAAATCAGGCTGGAATACACAATCTTTGCCGGTGTTGTAAAATAATTTAAATGATACACAGAGACCTAACCCAACATGATCATCATTTCTGAGAGAAATAGTGAAGGTGATGCAGATACAAACAAGCTCTCCGTTTAGGATCAGAACAAATATAACTCAAGCCCCTTTGATGACGTGATGATTACGGTACTGTTGATCATCTGTCCGTCATCGGCTAAAGCCCGCCCTGATGATCTCATTGGTCAGTTTCTGTTGATCATCTGTCCGTCATCGTCTAAAGCCCGCCCTGATGATCTCATTGGTCAGTTTCTGTTGATCATCTGTCCGTCATCGGCTAAAGCCCGCCCTGATGATCTCATTGGTCAGTTTCTGTCGATCATCTGTCCGTCATCGTCTAAAGCCCGCCCTGATGATCTCATTGGTCAGTTTCTGTTGATCATCTGTCCATCATCGGCTAAAGCCCGCCCTGATGATCTCATTGGTCAGTTTCTGTTGATCATCTGTCTGTCATCGGCTAAAGCCCGCCCTGATGATCTCATTGGTCAGTTTCTGATGATCATCTGTCTGTCATCGGCTAAAGCCCGCCCTGATGATCTCATTGGTCAGTTTCTGTTGATCATCTGTCCATCATCGGCTAAAGCCCGCCCTGATGATCTCATTGGTCAGTTTCTGATGATCATCTGTCTGTCATCGGCTAAAGCCCGCCCTGATGATCTCATTGGTCAGTTTCTGTTGATCATCTGTCCGTCATCGGCTAAAGCCCGCCCTGATGATCTCATTGGTCAGTTTCTGTTGATCATCTGTCCGTCATCGGCTAAAGCCCGCCCTGATGATCTCATTGGTCAGTTTCTGTTCGGGGATAATTACTCCTCTATGGAGCGAGGCCAGACCGAATAGCCCTAACTAAAAAATTTGTGGGTGGGGCTAAATTCGGCTCGCATCCAGGCTACCATTGAATCTTTCACTCAAGAGATTCATTCAGAAACACTGATTCATCCAGTAATGAAACAAGTGAAGTCTTTATGAGTGAGTCATTGAATCATTCACTCATCAGCAATTAACACCTTGTCAGAATCTCTAGTAAATTACTTATTTTGTTTAGATGTGTATTCAGAATAATTTCCTGCTTGAAAGTTGATTATGTCAGTTCAGAAACACTGACAGTGATATAGGAGAGGAACTCAAGAGCTCTTTCATGTTGAAACACTGAAGACAGATGAAAAAGGACACAAAGAATGATTCCCAGTTTGGTTCTGCTCGATCACGTCCGTATCTCTCCATCAGATCTCTGGCCGTCCTCAGCTGGCAGCAGGTTTTGTGAAGCTCAGTAAAGTGCATTTCCCATGCGATGACACGGCACAAATCCACCTGAGCTGATGCGGCTTCATCCGTCAGGCAGGACGCCAGACGCACATTAACAGATTTGACTGAAGCAGGACTCCACAATCAACTCCATAAAACGCTTTATGGCATGCCACATGAGTACACACGATCAACAAGATCTATGACGGGGAGCTTTAATTATATCACACACACACACACACACACACACACACACACACACACACACACACACACTGCCCCTAAACCTACCCATCACAGGAAACATTCTGCATTTTTACTTTCTCATAAAAACTCCTCCTGTGTGATTTATAAGCCTTTTGTAAAGTGGGGCCATGGGTAATGTCCTCATATTTCACCCTCTCCTGTAATACCTGTGTCATACCCATGGCATTATACACATTTGTGTCCTGATATTTTCTTGATAGTTCTTTCAGACGAATACAATCAGAGTGATATTAAAAAATGTCCTGCTCTTCCAAGCTTTATAATGGCAGTGAAAGGCAGCCTGAAATTTGAAGCAAACTTTTGATGAATAGATGCACTTTTATGATGGGTGGATGCACTTTTATGATGGGTGGATGCACTTTTATGATGGACAGATGCACTTTTATGATGGGTGGATGCACTTTTATGATGGGTGGATGCACTTTTATGATGGATAGATGCACTTTTATGATGGACAGATGCACTTTTATGATGGGTGGATGCACTTTTATGATGGACAGATGCACTTTTATGATGGACAGATGCACTTTTATGATGGGTGGATGCACTTTTATGATGGACAGATGCACTTTTATGATGGGTGGATGCACTTTTATGATGGGTGGATGCACTTTTATGATGGGTGGATGCACTTTTATGATGGGTGGATGCACTTTTATGATGGACAGATGCACTTTTATGATGGGTGGATGCACTTTTATGATGGGTGGATGCACTTTTATGATGGATAGATGCACTTTTATGATGGGTGGATGCACTTTTATGATGGACAGATGCACTTTTATGATGGGTGGATGCACTTTTATGATGGATAGATGCACTTTTATGATGGGTGGATGCACTTTTATGATGGACAGATGCACTTTTATGATGGGTGGATGCACTTTTATGATGGATAGATGCACTTTTATGATGGGTGGATGCACTTTTATGATGGACAGATGCACTTTTATGATGGGTGGATGCACTTTTATGATGGGTGGATGCACTTTTATGATGGACAGATGCACTTTTATGATGGGTGGATGCACTTTTATGATGGACAGATGCACTTTTATGATGGGTGGATGCACTTTTATGATGGGTGGATGCACTTTTATGATGGATAGATGCACTTTTATGATGGACAGATGCACTTTTATGATGGGTGGATGCACTTTTATGATGGACAGATGCACTTTTATGATGGGTGGATGCACTTTTATGATGGACAGATGCACTTTTATGATGGGTGGATGCACTTTTATGATGGGTGGATGCACTTTTATGATGGATAGATGCACTTTTATGATGGGTGGATGCACTTTTATGATGGACAGATGCACTTTTATGATGGGTGGATGCACTTTTATGATGGATAGATGCACTTTTATGATGGATAGATGCACTTTTATGATGGGTGGATGCACTTTTATGATGGGTGGATGCACTTTTATGATGGATAGATGCACTTTTATGATGGGTGGATGCACTTTTATGATGGATAGATGCACTTTTATGATGGATAGATGCACTTTTATGATGGATAGATGCACTTTTATGATGGGTGGATGCACTTTTATGATGGATAGATGCACTTTTATGATGGGTGGATGCACTTTTATGATGGATAGATGCACTTTTATGATGGGTGGATGCACTTTTATGATGGATAGATGCACTTTTATGATGGGTGGATGCACTTTTATGATGGGTGGATGCACTTTTATGATGGGTGGATGCACTTTTATGATGGGTGGATGCACTTTTATGATGGGTGGATGCACTTTTATGATGGGTGGATGCACTTTTATGATGGATAGATGCACTTTTATGATGGGTGGATGCACTTTTATGATGGGTGGATGCACTTTTATGATGGGTGGATGCACTTTTATGATGGATAGATGCACTTTTATGATGGGTGGATGCACTTTTATGATGGATAGATGCACTTTTATGATGGATAGATGCACTTTTATGGACTTCAAAACAGAAACAGACATTCATTGCCATTATCAAGCTTGGACGAGCTGGACCAGTTTTAATATATTTCTGATTGTGTTCATCTGAAAGCAGAATGTCACACACACCTAGGATGAGCGGAGGGAGAGGAAATCATGGGGTCATTTTCAATTTTGGGGGAACTATCCCTTTAATTCTCCACCTCTAATGACCTGCTGAAGAACAGCATTGACCTACTTGGCAGTGTTTCCTCTTGTTTACCTCCAATCCGCCCAAACATGAGCAGACAAACCCTGACACGACTCGAGTGTGTGTGTGTGTGTGTGTGTGTGTGTGTGTGTGTGTGTGTGTGTGTGTGTGTGTGTGTGTGTGTGTGTGTGTGTATATGATCACCATCAGCAACGCCACATTCCAGCTCCAGATGCTTATCGACAGAGCAACACACACAGAAGACGCTTGTTCACCTGCAACTCGCGCTGTAAATCAAGGCCTGTGCCCTCGAACGCATTAAAGAGTCTGAACGCCTTCACAGCCAAATGTTCACTACATCTCATATCTCTTTCTAATAGTATACCTGATGTTAAGGCTTAAACATGCTTTTCTGTGATTAGCTGGTAAAGACGGGGATCTCGATTTAAAGTCCCTAATAACAGCGATTCGTCTCCATTAAACCTTTGACTGAAGACCATCGTTTTTCCGACTCCATCTTCACAAAAATGACTAAATCTGTTCTACAATCTTTATCACATTTATAATAACACTTGAATAAAGGATAAAGATGTAAACTTTCCTATGCTAAACATCACTTTTGGCCACGACTGTCTTCAGGGATTCTGCAGCGTTTATGAAGGTAAATTTAAGAAGGAATTGAGGAGTACACTGAAGGGAACAGCACGCCAGTATGTTCTCTAAATCACACGATGAGCTGAATTAGTGACACTAAAGTTTAAAAATACAGTTTCCAACAGATCTCCAGAACTCTTTAAGTAATTTTACAAAAAATAGCTTTAAGATTGTGATTTTATGATTAAAACAAGAACAAATATGTGCCAGTGTGTTCATAAAAATCAACTTATTTCAAACAGAGGTCATTTTCATACCAATGACAGATATTTGTTCTTGTTTTAAGCATAAACTCACTTAAATTTGTTCAGCGTCTCAAAAAAAGACTTAATTTCTTCTTTTTGCATGTCATTACATGTGTCTTGATTTAAGGAGGTTTCGATATTTTGACTGGAAAACAAAAATCCTGAGAAAGAAATGTTTTATTGATTTATTTGTTTTGGCAGTGGATGGAATTAAATTGAGGGCACTATGAAAAGTTTTATTTATTTCATTTATTTAGTTTACAATTTTCTTTAATACTTAAATTTTACTGACTTTGGTTCATCTTCGGAACACAAATGAAGATTTTTTAATGAAAGGGGGAAGATTTCTGTCCCTCATTAACAGTTTAATGTAAAAAATAAAAATGTAAAGAGAGTTGGTAAAACTGATCCATACGGATCAAGCGGATTTGTCCAGATGTTCTGAAGAGAACCGATGGCTTTATACACTTTAAAAAATGCTGGGTTAAAAACTACCCAAATTGGGTTGAAAATGGACTAACCCAGCAGTTAGGTTGTTTTAACCCAACAATTGGGTTGTCTTAAGCAACATTTAACCCAACTGCTGGGTTAAAACAACCTAACTGCGGGGTTAAAACAACTCAATCGTTGGGTTAAAACAACCCAATTGCTGGGTTAGTCCATTTTCAACCCAATTTGGGTAGTTTTTAACCCAGCATTTTTTAGGGTGTATGAGGAAGGATGTCTGACGGGTGCTGAATGACATTAGGGTGAGGAAATGATCCCAGGATTCTCATTAATGCTGAACTGGCCCTTTAACTGAATGACCTACTTTTGATTTATTCATCCAAAAATGTACAAATTCCCTGACGTTCTGCATTATACAGTCAATGCTGTGTATATGAATGGATTCTGCGTCACAGAAATCATAGGGCGCTGATTTAAAGCCATGATATTGAAGACTTTCTGCTCTAATTTAAGACATTTTAAGGCCTTAAATTGTGGAAGGTCGAATGAAGACTTCTTAAGACCCTTTGTGTGCCATTTTTAACACGTTTCTTTATTTTTAACTCCACAGAAACTGTTTTAATCTGTCTGTCATCAACACTAGTCAATGAGATCAATGTTCACTAGACACTTCTGATCACAAACATCGAATGTTCAGATCTGAGGAGTACAACAGCCATTGTTCTGCTTATCAGACACCAAAACGACCATGAAACGCCACTGTTATTCAGTTTGTAATAATGGAAAACATTTGGAAACAAATTGCATGTTTCCAAGGCCACCGGGAATCCAGGACTTTTGCATGTGTGGTTTGAGTTGAATATTTTCATACATGATTAATTATGATTTCTGTGCACAAACACAAGCACTGAAGTTGATGTGACAAAGGCATTTACAGCAGAAAGATTATAAAAGAAAGTTTTTGAACACTGGAATATCTAGAAGACTGGTATCTGTGCAAAGACGATCTCACGATTGCTGATGCTTACATTCTCTGATTTGTGGTAAAATCTAATGTTTTAATCTATATATCTATATTTATATATCAAACTTCACAATCTGACCACTCTTCTACAATAAATGGGTCATACCGTGTAAAGGTTTCCAGCTCTCCACAAAGACAAACATAAATATTGATGAAAGCCAAAATATGAAATGTCAGATGTATATTGACGGAGTAATCACGGTTTTGTCACCTGAGATCTGGAGCCAAACTACAGGAGTGTGAAAATGACTTTATAAAGATGGCAGCATCATTATTTTATTCTCACACAGAGATTAGCAGATCTATTAGTGAAATCTGTTGACTTTATCAATCTGTGTGTCATTATATGCCAACGGTGAGCGCTCAAACATGGGGAAAAAGCACTTCTTGTGTTTTATTTCCTTAAGTTTGCGTGCCTGCAACTCCAGAAGTATTAAATATTTCTTAATATCCTTTTAGATTCCAGCTCTTAACTAACTTTTCTTTGGGTATCTTCATTTTTAAGGCCCAATATGGTTCAGTCCCAGAGTTATAATGATCTCAAAGCAGCTCCATGTTCAAATTGTCGAATTTTACCCATTTTCAATGGCCAAGATCCAAATTAGAGTGCGGATCGGGCCGCATTTTTCTGTCCGAGCCCGACCCGCGTCCGACAGAGCAGTAACCGAACCCGACCCGAGCCCGACAGGCATTTAAATATTTATGTCCGAGCCCGACAGTTAAAATCAATTTTTTCCCCTCATATACTACTTACACGTACGTTTGTTTGTGTGGAAAGCCCGCTTTTATTAAGCAGCTGTAAGGAAGGCATTCTGAAATGTTTACAGACGAGCGCATCAGCGCGCACACGGGGCATCAAACGTTACACAGAGCCCAATCAAATAGCCAACTGAAATTAAATGAACAAAGGTCTGCTAAAAATGGCCCAAGCTAACAGAACAAAACATTAACGTAACACAATTGAAATGCTTATTGAAATGAAAGTCATCTTACCAATTTTCTCAAACTGTATGTTTCCTAAACTGCAACATTGGATCTATTTACATAATCTATCCATCAAAGTTTAGGCTAATCGAGGTTTTATGCAGAAAAAGAATTGCATCAACTGCGGATGGCTTCAAGGCTGTCCTGCTGCCAGCAGCGCTGAAGTTGCGCTCACTGGAATGACAAGGATGCCGCGGGCAATATGCACGCACGTGTTGCGCGTTGTTGTCACGGCGACATAAACAAATTTCCGCGTGCAGGAAGACGGATGTTAGGGTAATATTATGCATGTATTTTAATCACAAAAACAAACCATTGCATCAAGTTAAACAGACCCATTGGCTACTTGCATAATAAGCAGTTTTAAATTTAAAAGGTGCAATGCCTTATCGCGCTGACGTGACCGAGCCCGACCCGAACCCGAACGTAATTTCTAAATATCTGTCCGAACACGGCCCGACCCGTCGGGTACCGTCGGAACCCGTCGGGCTCGGGTCGGGTATCCATCCTCTAATCCAAATGTAGATCATGTTTTAAACAGTGGATAGTTGATGTATTTAAAAATGTATATATGAAGAACAAATAACACTGAAACTAGAGCTGTATCTCATTTCTCTCTATCAAAACAATTGAATAAAACATCTCTCTGAGTGCCAAAAACAAAGTTTACAGGTCTTTAATTCAAGACATGTTAAATATATCTTAACGTAATTAGTTTTGTAATAAGTAATGTCATTAATTTTTAAGGCTCTATATGGTGTCTCAGAGATATTAGGATGTCATTGTGGTAATGTAGTTACGATACTGTGTGGGACTGAACTATATAGGTTAGGTTATGAAGAAGAATGAGAATCTAGGAGGACATTAAGATATCTGGAATACCTTTAGAGTTACAGGCATGACAACTTTAATATATATATAAATATAGATATATATAGAAAAGAAAAAGAGTATCAGCTGTGTGTGTAAAGTGACCCACATTTGGTTTTTGACCTGAAAATGTGTATGAGTGTCCAACTTACTCACAGAGCCATATTGAGGTCTCCATATCTCTGGAAATGAACCATATTGGGCTTTAAAAAGTAAGAACCCAAAAGAAAAGTTTGTTGAAAACCAGAATCTAAAAGGATATTAAGATATCTTTAATACTTCTGGAGATGCAGACTTGAGGAAATAAAACACAAGAAGTGCTTTTTCCCCATGTTTGAGCGCTCACCGTTGGCATATAATGACACACAGATTGATAAAGTCAACAGATTTCACTAATAGATCTGCTAATCTCTGTGTGAGAATAACATAATGATGCTGCCATCTTTATAAAGTCATTTTCACACTCCTGTAGTTTAGCTCCAGATCTCAGGTGACAACTGTCATTCTGACCCTCCTCTACAAAACCGTGATTACTCCGTCAATACACCGCTGTGACATTTCATATTTTGGCTTACATCAATATCTATGTTTGTCTTTTGTGCAGACAAAAATATTAACAAATCAAAAATGTGGCTGATTTGACACGGAGAGAGAGAGACCTGAATGAAACACTGACGGTGTAAATCGCTGATGCACAGCGGGAACATTAATAATGCATTCTGGACGAAACACGTGCCGTGTGTCAGTCGCCATGTTCAGACCTGGAGAAAACCAGCGCGATAATTTCACAAACTACTGCCAGTACAATCCTCACTCTTGCCTTGAAACCATCAGAAAGAAAAAAGCTATTTTAGCAAATATTCATTCTGGGTCCACAGACCAGTTATAAAGAAACTTGCACGTTCAAGTAAAACATGCGAATGTAAAGATCTTATTATAAGAGGCTCGTGAATGCATCACAGCTCTGTGTGTGCGTAAGGTATTTCTGAAGCTGATCGAGAAGATGCCAACACTGCAAAAAATGCTTTTCTTACTTAGTATTTTTGTCTTCTATAATATCTAAAAATATCATTAAGAAACTTTTACTAGACAAGTAAACATTATTGTCGTGTTTTGGAAAAAAAATTACTCAAAATGAAGAGAGTTTTTATTTAAAAGCATCAAAATGATCTGCCAATGGGGTGAGAAATATAATCTTATTTCTGTTTGGAAACAAGAAACAAGATTTCAATCAGAAATAAGCTTATTTTTCTCACCCCATTGGCAGATCATTTTGATGGTTTTAAGCAAAAACTCACTTCAGTTTGATATGATTTTTACGATCTTAAAATATCTTATGTCATCTTACTTATCTAGTAAATGCATCTTGATTTGAGAATTGTTAGATATTTAGACTGGAAACAAGATAAAACGACTGAGTAAGAAGAGCATTTTTTGCAGTATACACACACCTGTCCCACCCACTTTTTAAAACAAAGTTACGCCACTGCCATCACTGCACATTAGCACAGAAACTCACCTGAAGCTCACACCAGGCCACCTCCACCCAGGTGTCCGTGTCCAGGCCCTTGTAGACCGTCTTGAAGGACCCGCGGCCGATCTCGATGTCAAACTTTAGGAATCGTCCACCTGGAGACGTGGCGACCGCCTTCATCTCCGCCTCCTCCTCGTTCTCCTCACTCGCCGCCTTTATGCTCATCTTAAGGCCGTCCGTAGAGTCCATTCTGGGGTCTGTTCTCTCTTTCTCCTCATCTGCACTGGTGAGCTCTGGGTCTTTCTGACCCTTCTGGCTCTCCGTGCTCGAGCCTTCTTGTAAACTGGGACGGACGCCCAGAGTTCGGTCCACTATGGTGAGCAGGTTGATGCTGAGCATCTTATTCTGCTCCTCACACTCCGGTGCACAATCGTCCTGTTGCTCATCATTGTCGGTGAACCATAAGCTCCTGCGGATGAACCTCTGCCGTTTGGAGGACGGGTAGGAGCTCGGGTCACTGCCGGCCCGCACCAGAACCGAGCTCTCCAGCTTATTCACATTGCCCTCGCTGATGGTCTCGTAGATATTGAGCTTGAGCTCGCACTGGGAGTTTGGCACCGATGAAGCGCAGCAATCCGGTTTGGGCTCCATGGTTTTAAAATCCATCACAGGAACGGCTGGCGCAGAACTGACACATGTTCCCAAACATCTGTGGGAATACAACATATTCATCAGGAATGCATTCATTTCAGAGACATTTTTAAGATTTAGAAAACTCCACAACTACTTATCTTATTATTTATAATAACAAAATGCACAAATTCTGTAAGCAGGAATACCCAAACCTGCCACAATTGTCAGTTTTAAATTTAGCATGAGTGCAAAGGCTTCTTTTAAAAGATGTGTATGCGATTTGACTTGTGTAACTGTAGTTAGTGTGTAATGTCGCTGCTTGAGCATAAACAGTCTCTGCAAAGTTACAGCGCTGAACGTTCAATGCAAACGGAGATATTGTCTTTTAAAGTTACGGCAGTTTATTGCCTACAAAAATGGCCGGTTTGGACTACAACGAGCTTCTTCTGGGTTGGTGACATCATAATCCCTCTAGTCTCCGCAGATGTGACTTCTGCCCGTAATGGGAAGGGGCGTGGCCTTAACCTGTGCTTGGCACTTCAGCCAATAAAAATACAGTAAACTACATTTGGCCATCTGACCAATCTAAGACCATTGCGTTTTTCAGAGGGAGGGGCTTCATAGAAGCAGGAAGCAGACGAGCCGTTCAAAGGACAGACAGCGGTGTGGAATAAAGGGAGGATAGAAGAAAAATACAGCGATTAAAAAACAGAAGTATTAAGAGATGTTATACTGCGCCCCATAAACACAACCAAGCCTAGAAAAAAAAACACAGAACCACTGCTTTAATATGTTTTCTGCCCTTTTAAAGCCTTAAATCACCCAAAAATGGAAATTCTGTCATTCTGTCATTAATGTCTTTTATTGAAATCTGAGAAACTTCTGTCCCTCCATTACTCAACTGCCTCAACTTCAAAAGGTTCAGAGATCGTAAAACTAGTCCATATGAAATGAGCATTGCAGTCTACATTTTCTGAAGAGATGTGATGCGTAACACCAGAATGATCCTCATTGGCTCTCGAGAAGCTCAAACGTGATGCGTAACACCAGAATGATCCTCATTGGCTCTCGAGAAGCTCAAACGTGATGCGTAACACCAGAATGATCCTCATTGGCTCTCGAGAAGCTCAAACGTGATGCGTAACACCAGAATGATCCTCATTGGCTCTCGAGAAGCTCAAACGTGATGCGTAACACCAGAATGATCCTCATTGGCTCTCGAGAAGCTCAAACGTGATGCGTAACACCAGAATGAACCTCATTGGCTCTCGCTGAAGCTCAAACGTGATGCGTAACACCAGAATGAACCTCATTGGCTCTCGCTGAAGCTCAAACGTGATGCGTAACACCAGAATGAACCTCATTGGCTCTCGCTGAAGCTCAAACATGATGCGTAACACCAGAATGAACCTCATTGGCTCTCGAGAAGCTCAAACGTGATGCGTAACACCAGAATGAACCTCATTGGCTCTCGAGAAGCTCAAACATGATGCGTAACACCAGAATGATCCTCATTGGCTCTCGAGAAGCTCAAACGTGATGCGTAACACCAGAATGAACCTCATTGGCTCTCGCTGAAGCTCAAATGTGATGCGTAACACGAGAATGATCCTCATTGGCTCTCGCTGAAGCTCAAACGTGATGCGTAACACGAGAATGAACCTCATTGGCTCCCGCTGAAGCTCAATCGTGATGCTTAACACCAGAATGATCCTCATTGGCTCTCGCTGAAGCTCAAACGTGATGCGTAACGCCAGAATGAACCTCATTGGCTCTCGTTGAAGCTCAAACGTGATGCGTAACACCAGAATGATCCTCATTGGCTCTCGCTGAAGCTCAATCGTGATGCGTAACACGAGAATGAACCTCATTGGCTCTCGCTGAAGCTCAATCGTGATGTGTAACACCAGAATGATCCTCATTGGCTCTCGCTGAAGCTCAATCGTGATGTGTAACACCAGAATGATTTACATTTACATTTAATCATTTAGCAGACGCTTTTATCCAAAGCGACTTACAAAAAAGGGGAGAGTAATAGAAGCAACGGAACAGACAAGGCCAAAAACCTGTAAGAGCTGTAAGAAATCTCAATTAATTAGCACAATACACAACAATTTTTTTTTTTTTTTTTTTAAAGACAGATATCTACAACAAAAACTCACGTACGCAAAGTGCCGAACACTGGATTTTGATCGATATGATAGCTACAACCCATTAGGACTAAGGCTGTTGCCCCAGCTGTTGTCGTTAATGCAGATTCAGTGGCCCAATGGGTTGGTTTTGTATTCTAGCTAAACGCGCAGCAATAGCCATCTACAACAAAAACTCACGTACGCAATATACAGAACACTGGATTCTGATAGTTATGATAACTATGTAACATACCCGCCTGAAGGCACAAATCCGGATGAGACGTAGATATGATCCAGGAGTGTGCGCTTTTGGTCGTTGCTGTGGTGATCAGTAAGTGCTATTCTGTATTGGTCAAGTGCAAATGGAAAAGATGTGTCTTAAGATGTTTTTTAAGAATGGCTACAGACTCGGCAGCACGAATTGAGATCGGCAGGTCATTCCACCAGGTGGGAACGGTCCAGGAAAATGTCCGTGAGAGCGATTTCATGCCTCTTTGGGATGGAACCACGAGGCGCCGCTCGCTCACAGAACTCAAGCTTCTGGAGGGTGTGTAAGTCTGAGCAAGTGAGTTTAGGTATATTGGTGCAGAGCCAGTGGTTGTTTTGTAGGCGATAACTAGTGCCTTGAATTTGATGCGAGCAGCCATTGGCAACCAGTGCAGTCTGATGAAGAGAGGCGTAACATGCACTCTCTTCGGCTCATTAAAGACCACTCTCGCCGCTGCATTCTGGATCAGCCGCAAGGGTTTGATAGTGCATGCTGGAAGCCCAGCCAGAAGAGCATTACAATAATCCAGTCTGGAGAGAACAAGAGCTTGAACCAGGAGTTGTGGGGCCTGTTCTGATAGGAAGGGTCTAATCTTTCTAATGTTGTATAAAGCAAATCTGCAGGACCGAGCTGTTGCAGTAATGTGGTCAGTGAAGTTTAACTGGTCATCAATCACAACTCCAAGGTTTCTTGCTGTCCTTGATGGAGTTATGGTCGATGAACCAAGCTGAATGATCCTCATTGGCTCTCGCTGAAGCTCAAACGTGATGCGTAACACTAGAATGAACCTCATTGGCTCTCGCTGAAGCTCAAACGTGATGCGTAACGCCAGAATGAACCTCATTGGCTCTCGCTGAAGCTCAAACGTGATGCGTAACGCCAGAATGAACCTCATTGGCTCTCGCTGAAGCTCAAACTTGATGCGTAACACCAGAATGAACCTCATTGGCTCTCGCTGAAGCTCAAACGTGATGCGTAACACCAGAATGATCCTCATTGGCTCTCGCTGAAGCTCAAACGTGATGCGTAACACGAGAATGAACCTCATTGGCTCTCGCTGAAGCTCAATCGTGATGCGTAACTCCAGAATGAACCTCATTGGCTCTCGCTGAAGCTCAAACGTGATGCGTAACGCCAGAATGAACCTCATTGGCTCTCGCTAAAGCTGAAACGTGATGCGTAACACCAGAATGAACCTCATTGGCTCTCGAGAAGCTCAAACGTGATGCGTAACACCAGAATGAACCTCATTGGCTCTCGAGAAGCTCAAACGTGACTGCATCATATAAAGCGATCGAATCTCTTAGAAAAATTGTACTACACCGCTCAGTTCATATGGACACGTTTTACAATCTCTTTATGAATATTTTGAAGCGTCAGTGTGGTAGTTGCGTTCCTGTCAAAGTAGGGACAGAAATCTCTCAGATATCTTCAATATATCTTTATTTGTGTTCTGCAGATGAACAAAAGTCTAACAGGTTTGGGACGACATGAGTGTGAGAAAATGACAGAATTTACATTTTTAACTATCCCTTTAAGAAAAAAAATCTAATTTGTTAAAATTGCTACCAATCAGTAGTGTTCACTTTAATCTGAAGTTGCTACATTTTTGATAGTATGAAAATCAGGGGACATCTAATTAAATATGCATATTTTGCTTATTATATCAGAAGTGATAGACTGCTCCCAAAAAAAGCATGTTTTTCTTCATATGATGTAAAATCAAGTGACAGGTCATTGTCAACAAAAAAGGTTCCAAAGTAATAAATAAAACTTTTTACATGTCGTGTGTATAGAAATAAAAACGTTTTTAAACGTATTTTAGCACAAAGCCCAAATTAAACGCACGTACAACGATTGAATGATTGTGAAGGCGAGCGGCTGAAGATGAGGCGTTATTTACTGCATGGGCAAATGTCACTTTAAGAGCGTGGCCTTTCTCAATGCTACCAATGCTAATGTAATCGACGAAGACTTCATCATAATTCAACGTGCAAAACACTGGACAAGTCAACATCGTTAAATGCTTCAAAATCGCTCGTTTTACGATCTGTGGGCGAGCAAATGAATAAAGGCTTGACATGTTTCTGCTGAGCACGAGCTAGTGCAGGTGCGACGCATATCATCTCCTATATCCTCCATCACATACAACGAACATAAAGCAGAGCGAACTCACATGTGCTGGTGCTGTATGGAGAAATCCCGAGTGATGAAGGTGGAAGAAGATCACCGGTGGAGAAGGAAATCACGCGTAAACCGCGCACACAGTCGCGACGCGTCGAATCAGGCACGCTTTAAACACGCGCGCTCGCGTCTCGCTCAGCGCGGCATCCCTGGAAATTTCTCCGTGTGAAAAGGACTGCTGAATCCTGCTTTAGTGCGTCTGCTCCTCCACGCCCATCGGAGACCGAGCAGCGCTGATGACACGGAGCATTCCCAACATTCCTCTTCATCACACACACACCATCTTCATCATCATCATCATCATCACGGGCATCTACCTTACACACACCTTCATCATCTTCATCAGGCATCTATCTTACACACACCATCATCATCTTCATCATCAGGCATCTACCTTACACACACCATCATCATCTTCATCACGGGCATCTACCTTACACACACCATCATCATCTTCATCAGGCATCTATCTTACACACACCATCATCATCATCTTCATCACGGGCATCTACCTTACACACACCGTCATCATCTTCATCACGGGCATCTACCTTACACACACCATCATCTTCATCTTCATCACGGGCATCTACCTTACACACACCATCATCATCTTCATCACGGGCATCTACCTTACACACACCATCATCTTCATCTTCATCACGGGCATCTACCTTACACACACCATCATCATCTTCATCACGGGCATCTACCTTACACACACCATCATCATCTTCATCACGGGCATCTACCTTACACACACCATCATCATCTTCATCACGGGCATCTACCTTACACACACCATCATCATCTTCATCACGGGCATCTACCTTACACACACCATCATCATCTTCATCACGGGCATCTACCTTACACACACCATCATCATCTTCATCACGGGCATCTACCTTACACACACCATCATCATCATCTTCATCACGGGCATCTATCTTACACACACCATCATCATCTTCATCACGGGCATCTACCTTACACACACCATCATCATCTTCATCACGGGCATCTACCTTACACACACCATCATCATCTTCATCACGGGCATCTACCTTACACACACCATCATCATCTTCATCACGGGCATCTACCTTACACACACCATCATCATCTTCATCACGGGCATCTACCTTACACACACCATCATCATCTTCATCACGGGCATCTACCTTACACACACCATCATCATCATCTTCATCACGGGCATCTACCTTACACACACCATCATCATCTTCATCACGGGCATCTACCTTACACACACCATCATCATCTTCATCATCAGGCATCTATCTTACACACACCATCATCATCTTCATCATGGGCATCTACCTTACACACACCATCATCATCTTCATCACGGGCATCTACCTTACACACACCATCATCATCTTCATCACGGGCATCTACCTTACACACACCATCATCATCTTCATCACGGGCATCTACCTTACACACACCATCATCATCTTCATCACAGGCATCTACCTTACACACACCATCATCATCTTCATCACGGGCATCTACCTTACACACACCATCATCATCTTCATCACGGGCATCTACCTTACACACACCATCATCATCTTCATCACGGGCATCTACCTTACACACACCATCATCATCTTCATCACGGGCATCTACCTTACACACACCATCATCATCATCTTCATCACGGGCATCTACCTTACACACACCATCATCATCTTCATCACGGGCATCTACCTTACACACACCATCATCATCTTCATCATCAGGCATCTATCTTACACACACCATCATCATCTTCATCATGGGCATCTACCTTACACACACCATCATCATCTTCATCACGGGCATCTACCTTACACACACCATCATCATCTTCATCACGGGCATCTACCTTACACACACCATCATCATCTTCATCACGGGCATCTACCTTACACACACCATCATCATCTTCATCACAGGCATCTACCTTACACAAACCATCATCATCATCATCATCATCATCATCATCATCATAATCATAATCATATGCTGTCATCAAAAATAAAACACACACAATTACCCAATGTGCTTACAGAATCTTTTAATAATATTTTAATAAAGGTTGGCGAATCTCAAAAAAATGTTCATTGTATTAACTCAACATTTTAATTCCAATGAACTCAAATGTTTAAGGCAACCAGGTAACTTATTTCTAAATCATTTTTTACAGTGTGGAGGAGATATTTAGAAGAACTTCCAAGCAGCTGCTTTCCATTCAACACAATAAACGGCACATTAATTCGACTCATAATATCTCAGATCTCCTGATCATCGCCTGGACTCATGTGGACTGCAGCTGAGGCGCTTCTTGATGTGCTTTCACTGTCTGGAAAAATACAACATTTGCTCCACCAAACAAGTCACGTGTCTGGAAGTAGAAGCGGGCACCGAGTTAGTGGTGTCAGCTCAGATTCCTCATTTACTCCTGTGTGTGTGTGTGTGTGTGACCCTGGACCACGAAAACATGAGGCTCAATCTTTTGAAACTGATCATCTGAATAAATAAGTGTTCCACTGATGTGTGGGTTTGTTAGGACAATATTTTGCATAATTATCTAGAATCTAAGGGTGCAAAAATATTGGGAAAATCTCCTTTAAAGCGATTAAAATGGTGTCCTTAGCAATGTATATTACTACTAATAATGTGTTTATGATATATATATATACATTTACAAAATATCTTCATGGAACATGATCCTAATATCCTACACTGTATTAAAATTTTGATTTTATGGGGATTAAAAATTTGAGTTAATACAATAAGGAAAGGAAATTGGTTTAATAAATAGAAACTCAAAATATTATTGATTCTGAACCACATCAAAAATTTGATAAATCATAAAATATGTGGTGTTTCACTGCGTCATCATCAAAAACACACACAATTACCCACACTGTAAAAAATTATTTCGAAAAAAAGTTACCAGGTTCTCTTAAAATGTTGAGTTAATACAATGACAATTTTTTGAGATTCGACAACCTTTATTAAAATATAATTAAAAGATTTTGAAAGCATATTGGGTAATTGTGTGTGTTTTATTTCTGATGACGCAGCCAAATTGTGCTATTTTCATGATTTATCACATTTTTTATGTGGTTTAGATACAATAATATTTTGAGTTTCTATTTATTAAACAAATTTCCTTCATTTTATTAACTCAAATTTTTAATTTCAATAAACTCAAAATTTTAAGGCAACCAGGTTACTCACTTTTTTAAGTTAAACCAACAAAAACCAACCAAATTTTTTTACAGTGCAATATGCTTAGAAAATCTTTATATTAACTCAAAATTTTAAGATAACCAGGTAACTTTTTATATATATATATATATATATATATATATATATATATATATATATATATATATATATATATATATATATATATATATATATATATTTTTTTTTTTTTTTTTTATACAGTGTAATGATTTTTGGTATAAAGGAAACACGGCTAACTTTGAGCCATTGGCTATTTCCACAGATACCGCCATGAGACGCAGGACTGGCAGCATTAGTGTGACGGAAGCGGAATCTTCAGAATGTTCAAAACAACATTTCTCAGCCAGCATTCCAAAAGTTCCTTCATCAAAGGCAGAAAACACGAGAGAAGAAACAAATCGCCCTCTCGAGCTTTAACCAGGATTAGATTATAACCAATCGCATCGGGAAGGTGTGTGTCATTGAATCTCCTTCGTGTGTAACACAAGCCGCGGTTGCAGAAAAGGTTTGGCTCGGATGGTGAAATTTGAGTCATGGCACCTTTTCTTTCACAGACATGAGTTTAACTAAATAAACAGATGTAGTCCTATATAAATGGAGAATTTTAGAGCCATGCAGTTTCTGCCAGAGTGAATGACTGCCATGTTGAGTTCAGATAGTTCAGACAGTGAGTGAGCGACGCCGTAAATACTGGATGAGTGTAAGCAAGAAGACCTCAGCTGATGGATCATATACTGAACAACCCGACGGATTCAGGCCCTGCGGAGGAATATTAGTGCTGTTCTGTCTCTGAAACCCAGTGTCAATGATGGCCGCACACACTATTGAATTAAACACAGCCGCTGGACTGGAGGTACGTCCGCCTGCTAGGACCGTCTCTAATCCAGATAAACTCTTCATGCACTCTTCGATTAAATCATCGGGATTTATCTCTAAAAACACTGGTGTTAGTTGGTTAAGTTCCCTTACTATGTACTTTTATAAGGCGCTAATTGTAATGTTAATGATGGTTGCAATGAGTGCACGGACCTGAGGATTAACACAAATAGTCTATAAAGATATAAAGGAAAACTTGCAGGAGAACTCCGGAGATTAAACATTAACTTCACTGACGACACACAAACACGGAAACTAAGGACTCATACCGCGTTTCAGGCAACTCGTAACCCGTGTTTTTCAATCTTCTGCCCATGAAGGTGCACTGGAACGCCGTTAAACCCGTTAACTCGTACTAGACCAGTGTAGGCCTACGAGTTCTGACGTCACATATCCCGCGAAACAACAACACTCCAAAAATGATATGTTGGATTTACTTAATTTTTTGTGTCAACAGATTTTTGGGTTATGTTGAATTTAATTAACATTGTTAATTTCAGTAAACATATTTTTTTTACGTAAAGTTAATTCAATGCCATTTAGTTAAATCAGGTTAACATTCTTCATTTTGTCCAAAACTATTACGTTTAATTATTCTAAAATGAATATTTAAAAAACAAGTAATCCAGTTTAATTGATTATTTTTATTTAGTGAAATTATATTTTTTACAACATTTACAAAACCTTTTACAAGATTATATTGGCTAGCCAGAACATGGTTTCGTTACATACGGGATGCCCAAAGTAATTGTTTTTTATTGTAATTGTTATGAGCAGATCCACACCCCAAGCACACGCTCTACACTTCACCACAATGGTCACGTCCAAAAACACACACATAACACACACTTTAAAATGCCAACATAAAACATTAAATATTAAAAAGTCTTTCCATTTCCTCATCTTGTTAGAAATGCACAAAATAGCACTTTATTTAAAAATGTACTCTCCAAATTCAGGCCATTTACAGAGCATGATGAGAAATGAAAGTCCTGTTCATGTCAACTCATATGTCATTAATAGCGGTTCACTTCCGCGATTTAGTCCGATTGTGTTCACATCAGCAGCGAACCGTACCGGAGATCACATGACCCGAACCCCAGACCGCCTCTTTAAGCGGACTCGGGTACGGTTCACGGGTGCACTCCTGAGTTCGGAAGACCGCGTTCACATCATCCAAACCAACCGAACTCTGACGTCAGTCGAACCCCGGTGCGCACCAAAAGTGCTGCTGTGAACGCACCCTCAGAGCAGGTTTAGAGTCGACAAATCCAGATAAATCCAGCCTGGTTTAGATCAAGTTCAACAGTCTCTCAAAGCTCAGTATAAACTTTCTCTGTCAACTCAGGTTTAATCCAGAGTTAGTGATCGACTCTGAAGCGCCTGAAAGTGACACGTGCGGCAAACAGCCAATCACAGCGTCCGTTTGAGACACCTCTCTTCTGAAGATTGAGAGATCGTTCTGAAAATTATTATGAAATTAAATGCGTTTACAAAGCAGGAATAAACTCTTTAGTTTGAGAAGGCAGATGAAAGATGATCTGACTATATCAATGCATGATGGGAATCAAAGAAATATGCGTATAATTAAGAGCTCAAATTAATACACGATGTTTAAAATTATTATTAATGCATGTATTATATTTATACTAATATGTGGCTACTTGTCAATAAAATTATATTTAAATGAACATATTATATGAATTCAAATATATTATATAATATATTATATATTATATTCAAATATATAACATAATATAATAAATAATTAGCACCAAAAGATGCACAATTTTATTTCAATAGTTTTGTCATTATAAACTGCAAATTTGGAACGAGACATACAGGGGGCGTGGCTTTATTGTGTCTTTACTTGCAGCTGATTGGTCCAGTTTGGGTTTGCGATCTCTAACCCAGAATAAAACCGGCTCTAGAGCAGGTTAGCCGTGTAGTGATGAACACCGCTAAAAACCAATCCACCTTCTTAAGCCTGAAAAACCAGAGTTTGCTCAAACTAATCTCGAACTTACCTGGGTCACGACTGAAACCAGCTTTGAGGAACAGGACACTGGTTTTTCTGGCTCAAGAGGGTAAAATTCTGTCCAATTGGATGCTTCTGCAGAGGTCAGGTACAGATGCCCTTCCCATTGGTGGATCTCGAAACGAGATGATGAAAGAGAACCGGGCTTACGACAGTAACCTATTGTTATTACGATTGTCGGTGTGTGTCAATACAACACTATGTGTGTCTGTGTGTCTTTCACATTTACTTTAAGTGCACTAGAGTTGATTTGGGCCACAAAGTGTGCTGTTGGGACTCTAGGGAGCTACAAAACCGTTAGGTGTGTGTGTGTGTGTGTGTGTGTGTGTGTGTGTGTGTGTGTGTGTGTGTGTGTGTGTGTGTGTGTGTGTGTGTGTGTGTGTGTGTGTGTGTGTGTGTGTGTGTGTGTGTGTGTGTGTGTGTGTGTGTGTGTGTGTGTGTGTGTGCACAGTATAACTAAAAGCCCTGTAGAGAATCAGGGAAATGTAATTTCCTCTGGTGGGTCGATGATCCGCTGGAGCGCAGCCAGAGAGAGAGTGAGGAGTGTCTTGTCATTACATTTGCACCGTCAGCAGAGGAATACTGATAGGAAACATGAATGAAAGAGAGGAATAAAAATAGACAGAAGGATGGAGGAAAGAGATCTATTAAAAAAGAGTCAGAGATTTCCTTTTTTCACATATTTTAGTAGTCATCATTATAAATAAGGTATCAGTCGAAAGCTTAAACACTCATAATTCATCCTGTGAAAATATTAAAATGGAATATTGTGTTACCATGGGAACGGTACTTTACCCTTTTACCCAGCTCCTCCTCTAGTGGGCGGTGCCAAGTCTCAAATGTTACTAAATATACTGCAGTGTTTTCTAATCTTGACCAAACACATGCCGTTGGAAAGGTCTGAGACTCGGGGTTTCATATTTGGCCACTGTCTCCAAGAAGATTGATTTGTGCCAGGAGAATGCATCACCTGGTGGCTATTTCTGGTAAAGCAGCCTAAACTAAATCTCATAAGAACCTCTGTTTATGTGACATCTGCTTCAAACCTGGAACCCAAATGGGTTAGACATATGACTTTGATTTTATAGAAGACAAATTATTTTGTAAAATGCATGTTTTGTATAAAATTAAATAAAAATTTAGTTCAGAACATTTGCTTTCAGTAAACCTTAATGTAATTGCTGGTTACTGTAACTCACTTCTTTATGGCCTTTTAGCAGAAAACATCAAAGGATTACAATACACCAATCAGGCGTAACATTATGACCTCATATTTTGCTGACAAAACAGCCCTGACCTATCGAGGCATAATCTCCACTAGAGATGATCTGAAGGTGTGCTGTGGTATCTGGCGCCAAGATGTTAGCAGCACATCCTTTAAGTCCTTTAAAGTGATAGTTCACCCAAAAATGAAAATTTGATGTTTATCTGCTCACCCCCAGTGCATCCAACATGTAGGTGTGTTTGTTTCTTCAGAAGAACACAAATGTAGATCTCTCTCTTCAACCGTCTGCTCACTCCAACATCTCTCTCTCTCTCTCTCTCTCTCTCTCTCTCTCTCTCTCTCTCTCTCTCTCTCTCTCTTACTATTTTTACTAATTACTATTATTACTCATGCTATTGTGACACCAGAAATTCTTCAGTCAGATGATGACAGTCAATAAAGCTCTAGAGAAATCATGCATTCGTACCAAGAAACCCATTCATTCAGTAAGTTCAGTGTGCTCAATAAGGGCTTTGCATTTAATTAAAAAACAAGGTCATTCGCTCACCATTTGCTTCCATTTGAACATTTGAACACTGAACAATTCTTGTGCTGAGAGTTTAGGTTCATCCCAAATTTTAAAAGACACGCTGAAGTGTACCTGCGCCATGAGCTTTAGACCAATGTGCTTATATTGGTATAATAGGGCCCTTAATGTTGTGTTCTGGCTCTACTAGAGCAGGTTTTCCTGCTTGCATGTTGATTATTTAGCTTAGGGTGTGGAAAGACAAAAAAACTATTTAAAACTAGGCTCTGGCTCCGAACCAGCACTGCCTTGGTGGAAAAGGGCTATATGAAGCCCCTCCTTCTGAAGCACACTGTGCTCTGATTGGTCGGCTGGAGCAGTGTGTTGTGATTGGTGTTTGGGATATACCATATCCACCAGTTTCAGCACACAACTAATGGACTCAACCAGGCCTCACCCCTTTATTATGCACATTAATTATTATAATGAGGAATATTGTGACATTTTTGGTTTAGTAGTTGCTAAGATTAAGATACAAAAATTATTCTCTCTCCATCTTTCTCTCGCCAGGCTTCTCCCAGTCTTGGTCTGTCTCCCGCCCCTCTGAACATGAACCATTACGCCAATAAGAAGAGCGCGGCGGAGAGCATGCTGGACGTGGCCCTGCTGATGGCCAATGCATCGCAGCTGAAGGCCGTGTTGGAGCAAGGGCCCGAGTCCAGCCTGTACACATCCCTCATCACACTCATCAGCCTGTCCCTCTGTCTGCAAGTGCTAGTGGGGATCCTGCTCATCTTCATAGGTGAATGAGAACACACACAAACCTGCCTTGATTGGGCTAAATGTAAATCACAATTGATCTCTGAGTCTGTAGATATCCTTGTTTTACTTTGCACCTGAAATTTGGCTGATGCTTGATTTGAAGCTGTGGTTGATTATGATTTTGCTGGTTTAACTTTGCATAACCCGCCCCCGGGAACATGTTGAGTTGTTGTAGTCGAGCACATTTGGGAGTCGCTCGAGCTGTCATCCGTCTTTCTCATTTATTGATACAGTATAAACACAAATACAATCACATGTCATAAAGCAATGACAACATAAGTAATTAAACTTAACTATCCCTGTTCTCTCTCCATCAGCAGATATTATAACCGTAATTAAACTAAACTATCCCTGTTCTCTCTTCATCGGCAGATATTATAACCGTAATTAAACTAAACTATCCCTGTTCTCTCTTCATCGGCAGATATTATAACCGTAATTAAACTAAACTATCCCTGTTCTCTCTTCATCAGCAGATATTATAACCGTAATTAAACTAAACTATCCCTGTTCTCTCTTCATCGGCAGATATTATAACCGTAATTAAACTAAACTATCCCTGTTCTCTCTTCATCTGCAGATATTATAACCGTAATTAAACTAAACTATCCCTGTTCTCTCTTCATCAGCAGATATTATAACCATAATTAAACTAAACTATCCCTGTTCTCTCTTCATCGGCAGATATTATAACCGTAATTAAACTAAACTATCCCTGTTCTCTCTTCATCAGCAGATATTATAACCGTAATTAAACTAAACTATCCCTGTTCTCTCTTCATCGGCAGATATTATAACCGTAATTAAACTAAACTATCCCTGTTCTCTCTTCATCTGCAGATATTATAACCGTAATTAAACTAAACTATCCCTGTTCTCTCTTCATCAGCAGATATTATAACCGTAATTAAACTAAACTATCCCTGTTCTCTCTTCATCAGCAGATATTATAACCGTAATTAAACTAAACTATCCCTGTTCTCTCTTCATCTGCAGATATTATAACCATAATTAAACTAAACTATCCCTGTTCTCTCTTCATCTGCAGATATTATAACCGTAATTAAACTAAACTATCCCTGTTCTCTCTTCATCAGCAGATATTATAACCGTAATTAAACTAAACTATCCCTGTCCTCTCTTCATCTGCAGATATTATAACCGTAATTAAACTAAACTATCCCTGTTCTCTCTTCATCGGCAGATATTATAACCGTAATTAAACTAAACTATCCCTGTTCACTCTTCATCGGCAGATATTATAACCGTAATTAAACTAAACTATCCCTGTTCTCTCTTCATCTGCAGATATTATAACCGTAATTAAACTAAACTATCCCTGTCCTCTCTTCATCTGCAGATATTATAACCGTAATTAAACTAAACTATCCCTGTTCTCTCTTCATCAGCAGATATTATAACCGTAATTAAACTAAACTATCCCTGTTCTCTCTTCATCTGCAGATATTATAACCGTAATTAAACTAAACTATCCCTGTTCTCTCTTCATCAGCAGATATTATAACCGTAATTAAACTAAACTATCCCTGTTCTCTCTTCATCTGCAGATATTATAACCGTAATTAAACTAAACTATCCCTGTTCTCTCTTCATCAGCAGATATTATAACCGTAATTAAACTAAACTATCCCTGTTCTCTCTTCATCAGCAGATATTATAACCGTAATTAAACTAAACTATCCCTGTTCTCTCTTCATCGGCAGATATTATAACCGTAATTAAACTAAACTATCCCTGTTCTCTCTTCATCTGCAGATATTATAACCCTAATTAAACTAAACTATCCCTGTTCTCTCTTCATCAGCAGATATTATAACCGTAATTAAACTAAACTATCCCTGTTCTCTCTTCATCTGCAGATATTATAACCGTAATTAAACTAAACTATCCCTGTTCTCTCTTCATCAGCAGATATTATAACCGTAATTAAACTAAACTATCCCTGTTCTCTCTTCATCTGCAGATATTATAACCGTAATTAAACTAAACTATCCCTGTTCTCTCTTCATCGGCAGATATTATAACCGTAATTAAACTAAACTATCCCTGTCCTCTCTTCATCTGCAGATATTATAACCGTAATTAAACTAAACTATCCCTGTTCTCTCTTCATCTGCAGATATTATATCCATAATTAAACTAAACTATCCCTGTTCTCTCTTCATCAGCAGAAATAATAACCGTAAATAAACTAAACTATCCCTGTTCGAAAGCTGGGTCCAAACATAAACATCACGTTCATCATTAATATGCATCTAGAGCTGAAATGGACAATGATGGGCCGCCTCAAGTACTGTCTGCTCTCACCGCCGCACCTCTGAGCGCACGTCAGGCCCTGAAACATTTCTCCTCCACAGGTTGGTTTAATGGATATTATGCCAGGGAGCATTTACTACTTTTAAAAAATACGGGTCAGGAAGCGGGTTGGGTACAATATTTTGTTTTTTGCGGTCCGAGTTGCGGGCTGGTTAGTTGAAAACGTCGGTCGGGTCCTTCCTTCCCATCTACGAACCACGTTACATATTCAAATAAGATGACCAACATCTCAATCTATGCACAAAGATTCCCACTAGGTTTTTTTATGTTGTCTTATATTAGTGTATGTGGTGAAATCACACCGGCTGAGACCTGTTGAGTGAATCTCTGGATGACACTCGTTCATTCAGTATATTGAAGCTCAACTCTGCTTCAGGAACGCTCTATGAAGCTGAATTTGAATTTGGGATTAAAGAGCAACACATGACAATGGCATCACAATACACTCCCCCCCCCCCCTCTCTCTCTCTCTCTCTCTCTCTCTCTCTCTGTGTGTGTGTGTGTGTGTGTGTGTGTGTGTGTGTGTGTGTCACATATCAGCAGATCCTTTCTGTCTCTGTCTTTCCTTTCTGTGACCCTCCAGAGCTTCCATTCTGAACCCGCTGACCTCACACATCTCTCTGTCTCTCTGAACCAGCTGAGCGTGATGTGTCATTTTGCATTCGAGCAGAAAGACAATCTTTCCAACACACACACACATGCACTCACAAACACACACACTCACTCAGACACACACTCTCTCACACAGTAACAGTGAATATGGATATTAATCCATCTCTCATCCTTCAGTGTGACTGCAGCTGATCTGTGATGAGCAGGCCGCTCTAGTCTGGGTCATAACGGATGTCTCTTCATAAACTACCTCTGGTCAGTTATCGCGAGCCTGGCCAACATGAAGCTCATCAGAAGATTCCGTTGGCAGTGCTTTGCTGTCTAGGAAACTGTCAGCTCACACCGAACTAGATGATATTTCGCATTTGTTCTGACGGTCATTATTGAGTTTCTAAATTGAAATCATGCTAGCAACATGCTAAAAACATGCTAAATCATCCATCCATCCATGATCTTCCGCTTATCCGGGGACAGGTCACGGGGGCAACAGTCTAAGCAGAGACTGGGTCTTCCCCGTGGCCTCCTCCTGGTGGGACGTGCCCGGATCATCCCCTGGGAAGGCGTCCAGGAGGCATCCGAATAGATGCCCAAGCTCACTTGTGAACAAGACCCCGAATACTTGAACTCCTCCACCCGGGGCAGGAACCCTCCACCAACCTGAAGTGGGCAAGCCACCCTTTTCCGACTGATAACCATGGCCTCAGACTTTGAGGTGCTGATTCTCATCCCAGCCGTTTCACACTCGGCTACAAACCATGCACGCTGAAGGTCCTGGTCTGAGGAGGCCAACACAACAACATCATCCGCAAAATGCAGAGACGAAATCATGTGGTCCCCAAACCAGACACTCTCCAGCCCTTGGCTGTGCTTAGAAATTCTGTCCATAAAAATTATGAACAGAACCGGTGACAAAGGGCAGCCCTGCCGGAGACCAACATGCACCGGGAACAAGTCTGACTTACTGCCAGCAATGCAGACCAAGCTCCTGCTCTGGTCGCAAAGGGACCGAACAGCCCTAATCAGGGGGCCCCGGACCCCATACTCTCAGAGCACCCTCCACAGGACACCACGAGTGTAGCAGGGTTCGTAGATGGAAGGAAGGAGGCGTGAACCGGCGAACTTTCAACAACTTTAATTCAAAATAAATAAACAAAACGAAAGTCACACAGGCAGCCCCTCACGGACGACTGCCCGCACACACATAATAAACAGTAAACAAACCATAACAAATCCAGGCCTGGTCCTCTCTCGTCTTCCACTGTCTTTGCTCCCTTTATACTCCCGTCACTCCGCCGTGGTGAGACGTGACCGGTGTGAGACCCACTCTCGTGGTCCCTCGCCTCACTGCTTGCCACAACGAGGAACACACTCGAATGCCTTCTCCAAATCTACAAAGCACATGTGGATTGGTTGGGCAAACTCCCACGAACCCTCCAGCACCCAGTTTTCCACAACCAGGATGAAAACCACACTGTTCCTCCTGAATCTGAGGGTCCACTATTGGCCGAATTCTCCTCTCCAGTACCCTGGGATAGACTTTCCCAGATAGACTGAGAAGTGACTCCCCCCCCCCTATAGTTGGAACCCACTCTCCGGTCCCCCTTCTTGAGGAGAGGGACCACGACCCCGGTCCATAGGTACTGTCCCCAACTGCCACCCGATGCTGCATAGGGCGTGTCAGCCAAGACAGCCCCACAACATCCAGAGACTTGAGGTACTCAGGGCGGATCTCATCCATTTTAACTAAATTTATGACTTGAGCTTGGGTAATAGAGCCCTCAGCCACTGCCTCCTCAATGGAAGACGTGTCAGTGGGATTGAGAAGATCCTCGGAGTATTCCTTCCACCATTATCCCCAGTTGAGGTCAACAGCTGCTTATCTCCACTGTAAACTGTGAAGGCACTGCTTCCCCCTCCTGGGGCATCGAACCATTTGCAAGAATCTCTTCGAGGCCAACCGATAGTCTTTCTCCATGGCCTCACCGAACTCCTCTCATTTTTTTGCCTCCACAACTACCTAGGCTACAGTCCACTTGGCCTGCCGTTAACCATCAGCTGCCTCAGGAGTCCCACAAGCCAGCCAAGTCCAATTGGACTCCTTCTTTTGCTTGATGGCATCCCTTACTTCCGGTGTCCACCACCGGGTTCTGGGATTGCCGCCTCGACAGGCACCGGAGATCTTACAGCCACAGCTCCAAGGTACCGCATTGACAATGATGGCAGAGAGGATGGTCCACTTGGACTCAATATCTCAAGACTCCCTCGGGATCTGGTTGAAGGAGTTGAAGATCTTTCTGACAAGGGACTCAGCCAAATGTCCCCAACAGACCCTCACAGTATGTTTGGGTCTGCTGACTCTGTCTAGCTTCCTCCCCCGCCATCGGCTCCAACTCACCACCAGATGGACCCCTTTTTCACCAGAATGAACCGGGTGCTAGTTCAGAGCCAGTGCTAGTGCCAGTCTGGAGTTGGTGAGCCTTTAAGAACCGGTTTGTCTTTCCACGGGCTAGAGAGCCACCACAGAGCCAGGTCTTACATTACTGTATAAGTCTCATCTTTGTATTTGTGTATTTGACTTTGTTTTGCGTGAGGCGGTCGCTTTTCTGGAAACAGAATGTCTAAAAGCTGATATGTGACAAGGTGTACAGCAAACAAGCTAAAAAACACATAACTACGTTTTTATAAGCTGTCAACCCCAAAAAACAAGCATTTAAGGAGACAAACGTGGATACAGGCAATAAGATGTGAAGCTTCAGCGGGAAGAATAGGTCAATTTTGGGTTCCTGCCTCAGAATGCCTAAGTGTGCCGTAAACATTTTTTCAAATATCCAAATGTCAGTGTTATATATTATATTTCCTGTCTCTGATTACTTCGCTCTCCAGTGGGCGTAGTTCTCAGTGTAATATAACATGGCGCACTCTGTCTCAAGTGCCTGGATCCACTATTCTGTCCTTAAACGTTCGTTTTTTGGTTCAACAGCTTATAAAAAATTCTGGGTTTTTGTTCCTGGGTTTTTTAGCTTGTTTTCTGTGCACCTTGTCACATGTCAGATTTTAGACATTGTTCGATTTTTTTGCAATAAGTCAGAAATGACAAGGAGGCCCCTTCCTACAATAGAAAGCCAATGGAGACGGCTGGTTTGTCCCCAAACATGTTTTTAACATTTTATTCTGCTGTAAAGTTGGGCATTTTAACATTGGGCTCAATGAGATTCTGCTCCTTCTAGAGCCCCTAGTGGCCAGTCGAGGAATTGCAGTTGTTTAATTCTTCAAACATTATGGGAATGTTACTTTTGAATGTTTTCTGAATGTTCTGAAAAAAAAATTGAAATGAACATCCACTGAATGTATGAATAATGTTTTTGTGCTAACGTTTTGAGAACATTATTAAAGGCCAGATAACATTGAATGAATGTTCTGTGAGCGTTACTGTAAGAGTGTAACGCGTTCTGTGTCAGCGGATGACAGGGTTGTTGTGTTTGTGTGTGACTGAGTTTATTGCTGATTCTAGTAAAGTGGAACCTGAACGACGAGCAGAAACACCTCCGGCTGAATGTCCTCGAGAACATCACCACGAGCTGCGTCTTCATCATCGTCGTCATTAACGTCTTCATCACTGCGTTTGGAGTTCAGCGGCCCAATCCGGGAGCCCGACAGTAGAGCAAACACTGGTATAACACATACTCACACACACACACACACACACACACACACACACACACACACACACTCACACACACACACACACATTAGAGCTGAAAACTTCCTTGTTAGTAAAAGAAAAGCTTTTATAGACACCAGGCCCAGAAAACCAGGCTCTCAATCAATGGCATATTAGAAGAGGAAACTCTGCCTCTACAGATAAATGTGTAAGCCTGCTTCTGTAGCCCCGCCCACCTGCTTCTGAAGCCCCGCCCACTGACTCGTGGACCTAAACACGCAATAAACACACCAAAGATAGCAAGATAATCGATCATAAACAAGACACAGATGGACACTGGATTGCAGACATACTGAGATTAAAACACAATGCTGTGCTTCTATATTGGATCCGACAGGAATGGTGCAACACACTTATGTGAGTAAAACATGTTTTTATATGTGATAGTATTGCATTGTTACAGATCATTTTGATTATTTTGTACGTGTCTAACTGAACATACCTTAGCATTCTGTCACAGGCTGGAGAATCCTTGCTGGTTGTTGGTTCATTGGGATTCGGGGTCAGATTCGGACATGTATGGGCCAGGGCTCGCAAAGCTCAACGTCCCGGGGCTGTGTGTTTTCCAGACGGGATACCAAAACGTAAGCCTGTTGGCAGGCGGTCGATCTTTAATAGTGAAATAACATTCATTTCTTGATCTGCGTTGTTAAAGGGATAGTTCACCCAAAAATGAAAATTTGATGTTTATTCTAATTAGACCCCATTGACATCCATTATACGAGCAACGGTTGAGTTAAAAATCTTCATTTGTGTTCTACTGAGGAAACAAACATCTCGGATGCCCTGGGGGTTAGTAGATAAACATCTAATTTAAATATTTGTGTGAACTATCCCTTTAATGTTTGCTCTCTTGACTAGATATTTCAAGAGCACGCCAGTGCGTGCGTGTGTGTGCGGTTTGCGCTTATATCCACCGAATGGGCCGGCCAAGTAATACAAAAATCAATCAACCGCTGGTGGATGAGAAATAAATCATTGTGTTTGTTTGATAAAGACGTTTACGAGCCCTGTGATCGAGAGAATCATCCCGGTTGCCCCTTTCTAAACAATCTCTCCCTCGTGTGAACTGACAGGGGAGCTGAAGCTCATTAAATATGCAAATCTTATCCAATCCTAGCCGTGGGCGTTTACTTCCAAGTGACACACCCATCAGAACCCAGCGTTCAGGAGAGAGCCTCAAAACCAGTGTAGAAAATAGCCTATGACTGATTAGTTGTGATGTTTCTGAATGTAAAAACCACACGAACGTCATTAGTTGACCTCAGACAACAGTATAAAAAAGCCAGTTCATGACACCTTTAAGTAAATGGTTACTAAATTTGTTGATGAAATCAATAAAAAACACAGTTAGATAAGAGTCATTTGTCCAGATTTGTCTCTATATTTGATGATGCTGTATTCAAAACAGCTAATTGAGCAGTTATTTAAAAGGTAAAAATTATTGATTTAATCAAAATGAAAAAAAATATTGTGCTTTTACAAGCTTTGGTATTGAATGTTTATTTGATCTTACTAACAGCCGAGATTATTCAGCTTGATAGCTTGAGCATAATAATTAAATGAACATCTGACATACATCATTGACACACTCTGTTTTTATGTGGGATAAAATTTGCCTGCATAAACGGTCCAGGACGCAGATATTAATACATCTGAAGGTAAATGATGAAATGACATGAATTCTCTGTCTCTTTTCCAGCTGTAGCCTGAGACTGAAACATGGCATCCGACACTTTTGGATGGATGAAAACAGGGAGCTGTGAAGACATTTTGAATGTTGATTATTTCCTCATATTCTCCATTGCTGCGGCTCCTCTCTTCCCAGTCTGTCAGTAACTCTGTTTAGTTCCTGTCTCTATGAAGCCCTGCACTCTGATTGGTCAGCTGGAGCAGTGTGTTGTGATTGGTGTTTGGGAAATGCCCCGCCCTTTACCATAACCAGTTTCAACACACGACTAACCAACTCAACCAGGCTCCGCCTCTTTATTCTGCGCATTAATTATTATAATGAGGAATATTGTGTCGGTTCTTGAAGAAACTCAAGATGGAGGCGTTTCAGGAGTTCAGAAACACTGATAGAAAGAAGAACTGGAGCATCACACACTAAAGACAGCATAGATCCTCTTTAAATAAGTGTACTTTCTCCAGTCCCGTATCACTGCACAGAGAACTGTTACTCATTTATACGTTATTATGGCAATATTGGCAGTGTTTGGGAATGCTGTTGGAAATTCAGTTTTCATTAAATGTGACTTTTTATTTCTTTTGCTTCCTGCTGTGTTGCAATACATGAGATTTTGAATGAGAATACACACACACACACACACACACACACACACACACACACACACACACACACACACACACACACACACACACACACACACACACACACACACACACACACACACACACACACACACACATCTTTCTGGGGACTCTCCATATACATAATAGTTTTTATACTGAACAAACTGTATATTCTATCCCCTTACTAACCCTTCCCCTAAACCTACCCATCACAGGAAACTTTCTGCATTTTTACATTTTCAAAAGAACTCATTCTGTATGATTTATAAGCTTTTGTACCCATTTAGGTCCCCACAGTGACACGAGTCCCCATGAGTCTGCGTGCATTCAGGTTGAAGTCCGCACCAGGCTATAGAAACCCCCCCCCCCCCCCCACCCCCACCACCACCACCACACACACACACACACATACACACACACCTGTAGCGGCACATGCGCACACTCACACGGCCAGCTGTTCATGCAGTAAGTATCTAATTCATGCTTAATATTCACACATGGCGTTTTTACTGCAGCAAGAAAAACACATTTTACTTTTTTAATATAACTAATGTGTGCGCTTCATTTAAGCTGCTTCAAATCTTTAAAGATTAATTTAGGGGTTTGCAATGTTTATAAAGACCCACAGGGTGGCGCTATCGGCTAATGAATCTGGAACAAACAAATGATCAAAAGGCACACAGCATAATAATAAGAATATAAGTGTGCCGTTTGCACTGCACCCATGTTTATTATTCGCTCATTATATCCAGAGGCACCAACACTAGCAACAGAACACAAAGTGTTTTGGACTGTGATATTTACAGTACAGTCACTTGCTGAAAAACTCAAGGAAATTTTAAATTCTGTGTTGTATGATAATTTATATATATATATATATATATATATATATATATATATATATATATATATATATATATATATATATATATATATATATATATATATATATATATATATATATATATATATAAACTGTTTTTGTAGTAAACGTTAAAGGGGCTATATGTAAGAATTTCCACATATTAACCGATTTTTATTGCCAATGTGTGAAAATACTGAAGCTTAAAAAATGAGACTTTCTGCGAATTTGAAGCTGGGTCGTTTTTGCTGGGAAAATCCAAAGGATGTGAGAGTTACACACACTCCCGAGAGCTCTTCCGATCAATGACACTGAAAAAAACGAATGAATGCTTCAGGATAAAGCGGTCATTCTGTAGCTATTGTAATATCAGTCTCTTGTGTATTCAAACTCATGTCTGTAGTCTTAATATATATTATAATCAAACCATCAGGTGTAGGCTAATTTTTATTACCTCATCTGGTGAACTGCAGAGCTTGTGCAAACATATCCACATTGCCTTGAATGCGCTTCAGTCTCTTTTAGTTATGTGTGCACAAGTGCAAGCATGAGCGGTCACTCAACAGCCACCACTGGCGCTAATAAAATTCAACATAGATCATTCTACAGACCATTTGAGGTCCTATAATGCCCCGTTTTACAGCATGTAAAATAAGTATCTGAGTGTGTGTGAAGCCTGAGCTCAAAATACCCCACTGTTCATTTTTATAGCATGTTAAAATTTTCACTTTTTGAGGGTAAGCAAAACGCGTTGTTTTTGTCTGTCCCTTTAAATGCAAATGAGGTGATGCTCCCGCCTCTTTCAGGAACAGGGCGGAGCTTCAAAAGCTCGCGTTAGCAGATTCGATTACCTCTCTCACACACACACACACACATACACACACACAGAAAATATCAGAAACTGTTCAGCATTCTACGATCAAACTAGAGTCGGACAATGATGGAGAGACTCCAGAAGAAGAGACAACATGTAGAATGACACAGGATGCTTCTGAAGGGATAGAGGATGAGTTTATGAGTTAACGATCGTCAGTCATTGATTAGCATATTTTGTCATGTCTATAAACCGCTGGTGTGGGAACTGCTGTGAGATGAGCAGAGAATATCTGCTGATGAAGAGAGAACAGGGATAGTTTAGTTTAATTACGGTTATAATATCTGCAGATGAAGAGAGAGCAGGGATAGTTTAGTTTAATTACGGTTATAATATCTGCCGATGAAGAGAGAGCAGGGATAGTTTAGTTTAATTACGGTTATAATATCTGCAGATGAAGAGAGAGCAGGGATAGTTTAGTTTAATTACGGTTATAATATCTGCTGATGAAGAGAGAACAGGGATAGTTTAGTTTAATTATGGTTATAATATCTGCTGATGAAGAGAGAACAGGGATAGTTTAGTTTAATTACGGTTATAATATCTGCAGATGAAGAGAGAACAGGGATAGTTTAGTTTAATAACGGTTATAATATCTGCCGATGAAGAGAGAACAGAGATAGTTTAGTTTAATTACGGTTATAATATCTGCAGATGAAGAGAGAGCAGGGATAGTTTAGTTTAATTACGGTTATAATATCTGCTGATGAAGAGAGAACAGGGATAGTTTAGTTTAATTACGGTTATAATATCTGCAGATGAAGAGAGAGCAGGGATAGTTTAGTTTAATTACGGTTATAATATCTGCTGATGAAGAGAGAACAGGGATAGTTTAGTTTAATTACGGTTATAATATCTGCCGATGAAGAGAGAACAGGGATAGTTTAGTTTAATTACGGTTATAATATCTGCTGATGAAGAGAGAACAGGGATAGTTTAGTTTAATTATGGTTATAATATCTGCTGATGAAGAGAGAACAGGGATAGTTTAGTTTAATTATGGTTATAATATCTGCCGATGAAGAGAGAACAGGGATAGTTTAGTTTAATTATGGTTATAATATCTGCTGATGAAGAGAGAACAGGGATAGTTTCGTTTAATTACGGTTATAATATCTGCAGATGAAGAGAGAACAGGGATAGTTTAGTTTAATTACGGTTATAATATCTGCTGATGAAGAGAGAACAGAGATAGTTTAGTTTAATTACGGTTATAATATCTGCTGATGAAGAGAGAACAGCGATAGTTTAGTTTAATTACGGTTATAATATCTGCAGATGAAGAGAGAACAGGGATAGTTTAGTTTAATTACGGTTATAATATCTGCTGATGAAGAGAGAACAGGGATAGTTTAGTTTAATTACGGTTATAATATCTGCCGATGAAGAGAGAACAGGGATAGTTTAGTTTAATTACGGTTATAATATCTGCTGATGAAGAGAGAACAGGGATAGTTTAGTTTAATTACGGTTATAATATCTGCTGATGAAGAGAGAACAGGGATAGTTTAGTTTAATTACGGTTATAATATCTGCTGATGAAGAGAGAACAGGGATAGTTTAGTTTAATTACGGTTATAATATCTGCTGATGAAGAGAGAACAGGGATAGTTTAGTTTAATTACGGTTATAATATCTGCAGATGAAGAGAGAACAGGGATAGTTTAGTTTAATTACGGTTATAATATCTGCTGATGAAGAGAGAACAGGGATAGTTTAGTTTAATTACGGTTATAATATCTGCCGATGAAGAGAGAATAGGGATAGTTTAGTTTAATTACGGTTATAATATCTGCTGATGAAGAGAGACAAGGGATAGTTTAGTTTAATTACGGTTAGAATATCTGCAGATGAAGAGAGAACAGGGATAGTTTAGTTTAATTACGGTTATAATATCTGCTGATGAAGAGAGAACAGGGATAGTTTAGTTTAATTACGGTTATAATATCTGCTGATGAAGAGAGAACAGGGATAGTTTAGTTTAATTACGGTTATAATATCTGCTGATGAAGAGAGAACAGGGATAGTTTAGTTTAATTATGGTTATAATATCTGCAGATGAAGAGAACAGGGATAGTTTAGTTTAATTACGGTTATAATATCTGCAGATGAAGAGAGAACAGGGATAGTTTAGTTTAATTACGGTTATAATATCTGCCGATGAAGAGAGAACAGGGATAGTTTAGTTTAATTACGGTTATAATATCTGCTGATGAAGAGAGAACAGGGATAGTTTAGTTTAATTACGGTTATAATATCTGCAGATGAAGAGAGAACAGGGATAGTTTAGTTTAATTACGGTTATAATATCTGCAGATGAAGAGAGAACAGGGATAGTTTAGTTTAATTACGGTTATAATATCTGCAGATGAAGAGAGAACAGGGATAGTTTAGTTTAATTACGGTTATAATATCTGCTGATGAAGAGAGAACAGGGATAGTTTAGTTTAATTACGGTTATAATATCTGCTGATGAAGAGAGAACAGGGATAGTTTAGTTTAATTACGGTTATAATATCTGCAGATGAAGAGAGAACAGGGATAGTTTAGTTTAATTACGGTTATAATATCTGCTGATGAAGAGAGAACAGGGATAGTTTAGTTTAATTACGGTTATAATATCTGCAGATGAAGAGAGAACAGGGATAGTTTAGTTTAATTACGGTTATAATATCTGCAGATGAAGAGAGAACAGGGATAGTTTAGTTTAATTACGGTTATAATATCTGCAGATGAAGAGAGAACAGGGATAGTTTAGTTTAATTACGGTTATAATATCTGCTGATGAAGAGAGAACAGGGATAGTTTAGTTTAATTACGGTTATAATATCTGCTGATGAAGAGAGAACAGGGATAGTTTAGTTTAATTACGGTTATAATATCTGCTGATGAAGAGAGAACAGGGATAGTTTAGTTTAATTACGGTTATAATATCTGCCGATGAAGAGAGAACAGGGATAGTTTAGTTTAATTACGGTTATAATATCTGCTGATGAAGAGAGAACAGGGATAGTTTAGTTTAATTACGGTTATAATTTATTGTCATCTTCCTTTACGACATGCGATTGTATTTGTGTTCGTACCGTATCAATAAATGTGAAAGACGGACAACAGCTTGAGCGACTCCCAAATGTGCTCGACTACAACTCAACATGTTCCCGGGGGCGGAGTTATGCAAATGTTAGGGTTAGTGATGTCAATAACCTGTTGTAGTCCACCAGCCGTTTGTTGTAGTCCTTAAAAAGAGATTTGGTTTGAACTTTGAGCGTCGTAGCTTTTCAGATGTTTTTTGTGCTCAAACAGCGACACTACACACTCACTAATGTTAAACCAGTCAAATCATTATCGACCTTTAAGGGAAAGAGGCATGTTATAAAGGTTAAACATCCAGTAATGTGGCATTATAATAATTTAGCATACAGCTAATTAAAACATGTATTGTTGTCCATTGTGTACTGTATGACATACTTTAATAACTAGTCAAGTGGAAAAGCATGTTAAGTGCAATAACAATTCAATAGGCTACAGTGTGAACTGTAAAATAAAAAACACACAACACAACACATCAGAAAATGTTCAAATTCTCAGTTTTGACCAGTCCCCGATTACTTCACAAAATCCTCCATAGTGTCCCGCACATGCTCATATGATGTGGACCGGCGGGTTAAACCGGTGCTGTCCGGTCCAGACCGGATCCTGAAGCGGCCTGCAGAAGTGTGTGTGTCCAGAACCGGTGTGTGCGTCCACAGCACTGGTGTGTGTGTTCATCAGGTGGTCAGTGGCTGGACTGAGGATCAGAGAGATCTGGGCCGGATGGATGATCTGAGGATAGGGCTTCTCCTGATGAAGACACCTGTCAGAAACACACACACATTACAGTACTTTTCAAGTTGTGTTGAAATTTCTTGTGAATGTACAGCGGTCAGGCATAACATTATGACCTTCCTAATATTGTGTTGGTCCCCCTTTTGCTGACCCGTCTCTGATGGACTCCTCTAGACTCCTGAAGGTGTGGTGTGGTATCTGGCACCAAGATATTAGCAGCAGATCCTTTAAGTCCTGTAAGTTGTGAGGTAGGGCCTCCATGGATCGGACTTGCTTGTTCAGCTCATCCCACAGATGCTCGATTGGATTGAGATCTGGGGAATCTGGAGGCCGAGTCGACGCCTCAAACTGGTTGTTGTGCTCCTCAAACCATTCCTGAAGCATTTGTGCTTTGTGTCAGGAGCATTATCCTGCTGGAAGAGCCACAGCCACCAGAATACCGTTTCCATCAAAGGCTGAACATGGTCTCAGCAATGCTTAGGTAGGTGGAGCGTGTCAAAGTAACATCCACATGGATGGAGGACCCAAGGTTTCCCAGCAGAACATTGGCCAAAGCATCACACTGCCTCCGCCGGCTCGCCTTCTTCCCATAGTGCATCCTGGGGCCATGTGTTCCCCAGTTTGAGCTCCAGTAGCTCGTCTGTTTGATCGGACCCCACGGGCCAGCCTTCGCTCCCCACGTGCATCAATGAGCCTTGGCCGCCCATGACCCTGTGGCCGGTTCTCCACTGGTCCTTCCTTGGAGCACTTTTGATAGATACTGACCACTGCAGACCGGGAACAGCCCACAAGAGCTGCAGTTTTGGAGATGCTCTGACCGAGTCGTCTAGCCGTCACAATCTGGCCAAACTCGCTCAAATCCTTACGCTTGCCCATTTCTCCTGCTTCACACACATCAACTCTGAGGACTAAATGTTCACTTGCTGCCTAATATATCCCACCCACTAACAGGAGCCGTGAGGAAGAGATCATCAGTGCTACTCACTTCATAATGTTATGCCTGATCGGTGTACATGTGTGTATTTTTACCTGCAGGGAGAGCGCAGGTCACCGCAGCTGTATATCTGTCTGTCTGCGGTGTGCTGTGTGTAGTTGTTGTTGTTGTTGTTGTTGTTGTTGTTCGTGGTTTTCTGCAGCTCCTCTAGCTCAACGTCCATTTGATGCCAAAACTTTGATGCCCCACTTTTTCTTGCCCTACACATTCACAAGAGACACACACACACATCAACGTCAGTGCTGCTTTACACACTTCCTCTCGCTCCTCGTCATCAGTTAAAGCCGCTCGAGCGTTTCTGACAGTCAGTCGTGTTGTGTTTGGGTCTGCCGACAACATTTGAGGGCAGAACCCTTAAGTGACCTTTTATTACATTAAAGGGTAACACTTTATAATAATGGTCCGTTATTAATAGATAACTATAATGTGTAGCACTACATTAACACTTCAGCTACTACTATTAACTAATATAGAAACAAACTGAACTAATCAGTTAGTAATATTGAATTCAGGACTAAGATAGTTCCTTATTAGGTTATTAATAGTTACTCAATTAGACTGGCATCACTAATAATTAATAGGTAACAAGGAAAAATGATAAAGAAATTACTAATTAATTACTAATCACAACATTAACATGTCTGAGATGTGAGAAATTGTCTTTTTTTACTCTTAATGTGGTCATAAAATGCTTCACTAATGACTTAAGTGTTATCTAGACATTATGCAGGAACTTCTAGTGATCTGGAGCATTATTTTAAAGTGGTACTAGTAGAAACTAGTAGTTCTTAAAAATTGTCCTTTGTTAAGCTTGGAACATACTCTGCTAGAACAAAGACATTTGTTCGTTTTCTTGAAGCCGCCAAAGTTTGTTCTGGCCAGTGCATTCATACTTCATGAGAAAAGCAGGAGCCGATCATCTGCGTTTCTCCGCATTAACCACATCCACATTAAATGTCTGACCTATCACACAAATAGTTCTCGGACACCCGCAAGAAAAATGTTCTGCTCAAGCGACGTGTCGAGAACAAGCTGCGAGAACTCTCAAACCAGGGCTGAGAACAACATGACGTCATTTTGATCGCAGCCCTGGGAGCGAGAACTTTATTCTCTGTTTTTGCGGAGTTTGTTGCAGCCTTTACTCTGAATAAAGTAATAAAATGTATCACTACTCACGTACCCAATCACTCTTTAAAGGGTTAGTTCAGCCAAAACTGAAATGTCTGTCATTAACTCCTCCCCCTAATGTCGCTCCACACCCGTAAGACCTCCGTTCATCTTCACACACAGTTTAAGATATTTTATATTTAGTCCGAGAGCGTATGCAAGTGTATGCACACTATACTGTCCATGTCCAGAAAGGGAATAAAAACATCATCACAGTAGTCCATATGAGACATCAGTGGGTTAATTAGAGTCTCTTGAAGCATCCAAAATACATTTGGGTCCAAAAATAACAAAAACTACGACTTTATTCAGCATTGGCTTCTCCTCCGCGTGCCTCCAAAAGAATCAAACGGTTAATGAATCAGTGAATCGATCAAAGATTCGGGTCGCCAATGTCACGCGATTTCAGCAGTTTGGCCGTTTGACGCGATCCGAACTGCTGAAATCACGTGCTATTAACCCACTGATGTCTCATATGGACTACTGTGATGATGTTTTTATTCGCTTTCTGGACATGGACAGTATAGTGTGCATACACTTGCATACGCTCTCGGACTAAATATAAAATATCTTAAACTGTGTGTGAAGATGAACGGAGGTCTTACGGGTGTGGAGCGACATTAGGGAGAGGAGTTAATGACAGACATTTCATTTTTGGCTGAACTAACCCTTTAATGTGCTAATGCCTGCCCACCTTTTCACTTGGTTGTTTACAAGGCTTGGTAAAAGTCTTTGGTTCTGCAGTTTTAAGGAGAAAATACACAGCAATGCGGTTGACTTATGAACTTACATATGGTTTGTCTGAAAGCACCACATAGACATATAACCGTTCGAATCTTTATTTGAGGATTGAACACAAACCCGGAAGAGAAGCCAATGCTGAATAAAGTCGTAGTTTTTGTTATTTTTGGACCCAAATGTATTTTGGATGCTTCAAGAGACTCTAATTAACCCACTGATGTCTCATATGGACTACTGTGATGATGTTTTTTTTCCTTTCTGGACATGGACAGTATAGTGTGCATACACTTGCATACGCTCTCGGACTAAATATAAAATATCTTAAACTGTGTGTGAAGATGAACGGAGGTCTTACGGGTGTGGAGCGACATTAGGGGGAGGAGTTAATGACAGACATTTCATCTTTGGGTGAACATACCCTTTAAGGACTACTGGTGATCTGGACCATTATTTTAAAGTGAAAAAACATATTTTCCACTTTAAAATAATGTATAATGCACCTGCATAATGACTAGGTAACGCTTAAGTAATTAGTGATGCATTTTATGACATTATTCAGAGTAAAGAATATGATTAATTACATCTCAGACACACAATAATGTGATAATTGGTCAGTTAGTTGCAGTTTTTCTCAATTGTTTACACACAAATTCTGGTACTTGAGACACAATGAGCACAACATGTAACTCATTCGCCGACCCCCTGAACCCATTCTGCTGAACTACAAGCCCAGTTCCTGCTTTACACTCAAACTGCAGCTCTAAAACACACTTTTCTCAAAACACTACACACAGTTCTCTGCTTTTGGCACGCTTTTCATGCAGAAAATATCTTGTTTTCACAAAGAACACACTGCCTTTTAGATATACACACTGACTCATCACAAGGGCAAACACCGTCACACAGATTATTGTGTGTAGTGTTTTGAGAAAAGTGTGTTTTAGAGCTGCAGTTTGAGTGTAAAGCAGGAACTGGGCTTGTAGTTCAGCAGAATGGGTTCAGGGGGTCGGCGAATGAGTTACATGTTGTGGTCATTGTGTCTCAAGTACCAGAATTTGTGTGAAAACAATTGAGAAAAACTGTAATAAGGAACTATCTCCTAAATTCTGTGCTACTAACTGATTAGTTCAGTTTGTTTCTATATTAGTTAATAGTAGTAGCTGAAGTGTTAATGTAGTGATACTCATTAGTCCTGCATTACTTCCTGCAGTTATCTATTAATAACGGACTATTATTATAAAGTGTTACCTTCTCACGTTATTATTATCTGCAAGTACAGTTTTATAAAAATGTACTTTTGAGATTTGAAGTGTACATTTAGTATAACTGAGCCCACTAGGGAATAAAGATATAGCAACATTAGACATCTTTCAGGTTCTCTCACCTCCTCCTCTCCTCCCGCTTCACGTGTTTGACCAGACAGGAAGTGATGAAGGCGATGCTCATCAGGAGAATGATGGTGACGCTGATGAAGGACATGAGGAGAGCCAATCGAAAGCCAGGGTCCTCGAGCCGAGACAAAGCTGCAAACACACAGCAAGAAGAGGATGAAGGAAGCAGAAGCGAAACAGAGGAATTATTTATATCACCAAAAGTATGAAACCGGTGATGAACTCTTACAGTAAATTCAGTTTAAAGATCTCAACTTTCATATTACTGACTCATGTGTCACTTATTTGAGCATATGGCTTTGTATCAGTAGAAACCCTGGAGTATATTCAAATGATTGTGCTTTCCCCCCTCACATCCCCCTGAGACGAGACATTTATGCATTTTATTTCTGGAAAAATTCCTCCTCCGACATCCAGAGGCTAAAGGCTACAGCCAGCAGAGGAGCTATTTCCACGTTTTCAACTCGCGCATGAGAGATGGGGTCGCACACACGGCTCAGCTCGCAGCTGCAGGCACTCATGTTAACGGAGCGGCCGGCGGAGCAAAGTGAGGGTTTCAACTTCTCAAATTAATTCATATTAAAAGTTAAGCTTCCAAAGGCATGAAGTGAAAATGCTCTAGACTTGACACGTGCTGAGAAAGACCCCGATCACACAGAACACGTTTTTCAGGTTCGAAAACGCGAGGCGCACTGCACTCCCTTTTTTGGCTGGCGTTTTTTCCTTCAGAAAAGAGCAGTGCACTGTTTTGTTTTTTTTAATGTTTCTAGGCAACCCCCGAATCACCTGTACTGTCAGTCAAATCAATGTAACGGTCAACACAACGGAAGGCCCGCCTCTCCATTCATTCGATTGGACAACAGAAAATAAACGTGATGACGTTGGGCGCTTTTCCGCTCAGAGTGGACTTTTTTTCAACTTCAAGTGCTCGGAGCGCTCCTTGAGAAACGCCAGGCGCCCAGGGCGCATAAGCAGCGCACATAACGCTCTCTGCCAACCGAAATCCATTCAAAAAAGGCGCCTCTCGCTGCAAAAACGCATTCTGTTAGCCTAGAAATCTAGATGCACCCTAGCAGCAGCAAGTCTAATCTGCCCGCAAGTGTCGTCTAGGAACTCTCAATACCATTCTGATCTGTATTCCTCACAATCTGGACGAGCCAATCACATCGTGTATAGAGTCGGTGGGCGGGGCCATAATGACGACGGCCGAGTTGCGTTTGCGTGCTTCTAGTAAACACAGAAACTGGCGAACGGCAGCGGTCTGTCGAATCAGCTTTGACCGCGACTCTAGAAGACTTGAGTTAAGCTTTTCTCTGAGAAAAGAACAAAGAACGGCACTGAAGTCATTCTTAAGAAGGGAAGATGTGTACGGAGTTTAGCCGACCGGATACGGCGAATGTTTAATCAGTCAGCGAGCTCTGCTTCACCTTCGTTGCTCTGGTTGGTGTAGCGCTATCCTATCGCGTGCAGAGGGAGTTTGACAGACAGCCGTTTATCCGCCCCTCGGATTGAGCCGTCAATGATGAGTTTCCAGACCAAACATCTTGATGTGGGTCCGGCTCGTCAGGCTAGCATTCTGTGTGATCGAGGCCAAAGACTGCCGCGAGTGCGGACGCGATTACCTCAGCTCTCATCACGAGCTCATCAGCTCTCATCACGGTGAATGTAATCTGACTCCTGCTGCGTTTGTGCCGTGACACTCCCTCAGCCGCTCACTCACATTATATTGAACACACACCTTCAGTTTTTAATTGTAGTGTCTGTTCTCTGACTGAACTGTAGCTTTAGGAGTGGCCTCACAGGGCAGCGAAGCATTCTGGGAATTGTAGTCTTTCATCCCCATGAGACAAAAATACATTTTCTGTCTTTTCTCAGTCTAGAAAGCACCAAATTCAAAAATAATTTCACATTTCAACTACATTGATGACCCAGTTTAAATACAGATTCATCTTCCCAGTGCTGAAGTACCCCTTTAAGGATGTATCAGTTTCCACAAAAGCACAACCATTTTCAACACTGATAATAATCATAAATGTTTGTGATCATCTGAGAATGATTAGTGAAGGATCAGTGACACTGAAGACTGGAGTAATGATGATAAATTCAGCTTTGATCACAGGAATAAATCACACTTTACTATATATTCACATAGAGAACAGATGATTTACACTGGAGGAATATTTTGCGTGTGTGTGTGTGTGTGTGTGTGTGTGTGTGTGTGTGTGTGTGTGTGTGTGTGTGTGTGTGTGTGTGTGTGTGTGTGTGTGTCTTACGTTTGCACTCAGGTGTCCCGCCGCTCCAGTGGGCGTCGTCGCTGCTCCACACACCATCCACACAGGCCATCTGAGCTCCGCCGACCGGACGGTGTCGGCTCGGGCACTGAAGGCTCATCACACTGCCCACACTGCTGCCATCGCCGGACACCAGCTTCAGCGTCCCGATGACCGGAGACTGCAGCGGAGCGCACTGGCCTGAGCAGAACACACACACACACACACACACTCAATCACAAGAACCAACACCACTCATACATTAACCTCAAACTACATGCCACGGGTCATTCCCAGCGCTGGACAGTCCCTCAGCTCATTTACTCGAGTCCTGTACTTCAGTTCACTGTTTGAGTCTCTGTGCTTTACTGGAGTATTATTTTTTCTGTAAACTTATGACTTGAGCTTTGTAACTTTTCTACAAGTATTTAAATGAGTTTAAGTTAGTCGTCTGCTAGTGTGTCAGATGGAGCGTCACTGACTGGCTTAAACCATGATGGCATAATGTGCATTTATACAACTATAATGCAATAATGCGGCGACATAAAAAATAATTTACTTTTGAAAACAAATACTTCTGTACTTTAACTGTAAAAATAATTTTTTACAACTTTCACTTGTAACGGAGTTATATTTTACCAGCGGTACTTTTACTCAAGTAGTGAAGTTGTGTAGTTTGTTAGCTATTTGGGGCCTTTGGCCATCATAACGTGGAAAATCAATCTCATTTTTAAAAGAAATGTACATTTCATTTTTGTGTAGCGTGATAGAGTGATTGTTTTATTTTGGTCAAGCTCTGGTAAATACATTTAGCCATTTTTTAAACCAAATAAATGAAAAACAAGGGCAAATGTCCACCCACTCATGAGTCTAATATATGGGCACTGTGTACATTATCCAGGATAACTCATTTGTCCCTTTAAAAGCATATCAGTTAATAAATGATCTGAAAAAATAAATATTGTGTATGAATTGTACTACTTTATCACAAACACATCATTTTACTTTTTTTGTTTTGTTTTCAGATAAAAATGCTTCCAGTGTTTTTGTTTACTTTCGTTGACGGAATTATTAGAATGTTTTGTGCTGATTTTATTAAATACAATGCTATATATATTTAAAAAAATGCTTAACAGGGCGGACAAAAGAGATAACAGGGTGTTCAATATAATAACAGATTGGACAAAATCCCAGAAATGACCCTTATGTCTGCAAAACCTCATATTTCTCTGCGCCCTAAAGTGTTTGCATGATTCATCCGTGAACACACACCCTTAGTTTCACTTCTCACTAGCGCAAAAACACTAATAACCAAACTGTAAATTCGTGTCGAACAAATAACATCCTTTATGAAAGGAAAATGTTTACCAATATATTACTTGAAATATAATATATTATAAATACATGGAATAATATATATATATACACAATATATTATATATTCATGTACTGTAAAAAAATTGTTGGTTTTCGTTGGTTTAACTTAAAAAAGTAAGTAACCTGGTTGCCTTAAAATTTTGAGTTTATTGAAATTAAAAATTTGAGTTGATACAATGAAGGAAATTGGTTTAATAAATAGAAACTCAAAATATTATTGTATCTGAACCACATAAATTTTTTATAAATCATGAAAATAGCACAATTTGGCTGCGTCATCAGAAATAACACACACACAATTACCCAACATGCTTACAAAATCTTTTAATAATATTTTCAATGAACTCAAAATTTTAAGGCAACCAGGTAACTTATTTTCTAAATAATTTTTACAGTGTGTAATATATTACAAAATATACAAATGATTGCTGCTTTCAATATATTGTAAAATATACATATTAAATCCCATATATGTGAATATATTGCCTAATGTATTACATGATATTTTCCCATATACTGCAATATACTTTAGTTTCGTATGAACCACATATGCTTGTATAAGAGGGACCAGGGCCACTATACACACTGTAAAACAATATTTTAAAAATAAGTTAGCTGGTTGCCTTACAATTTTGAGTTAATTAAAATAAAAAATTTGAGTTAATAAAATGAACATGTTTGAGAATTGACAACCTTCTTTCAATTAATTATTAAAAGATTTTGTAGGCATATTGCGTACTTGCATGTGTTTTATTTGTGATGACGCAGCCAAATAGTGCTATTTTCATGATTTATCACATTTTTTTATGTGGTTCAGATACAATAATATTTTGAGTTTCTATTTATTAAACCAATTTCCTTCATTGTATCAACTCAAAATTTTAATTTAAATAAACTCAAAATTTTAAGGCAACCAGGATACTTACTTTTTTAAGTTAAACCAACATTTTTACAGTGTAGTGTATAGTCCAGTGAATATTTCCCAGTATAGGGTTATTAAATTAAGACCTTATCCGGGCTTGCGTCATATTTGTAGCTTGACAGGAATGAAAACGAGGCTGAGGAACAGAACAGCGTGTTCAATACTGTAGTTCAACCCAATGCCAGTGCTTCAGCTGATGACAGATCGAACCTTCTGAAGACAAAAGCGTTTTGTTTTGACAGTTGTGAGTTTTGATCTAGTACCTTTTAGTGAAGACTGTAGTAATAATATTTAATATGGCATCTGCGCTGACTCTTATTAAGATCTTTTATTGGATTTTGAGCAGTTGTCACTGATGTAATTTGACTATTAAGTAACATGTAACTAACATTTTTGACGACTGGAAATGTAAAAACGCACACAACCACAGGTTAACCAAGGTATTGGTGATTTTATGAGGGGCTTCAGTAATGCCTGGAACAGAAACATATTTTAAAACAATTATAAAAAGAAACTAAATTAAACATTTGGCCAACAGAAACTCTAATTCATATATTGCAATTACAACATTAAGTGTTTTACAGTATATTTACAGTTTATTTTAACGGCAGCTTATTTTCAGTGGACAACGACATACACCAATCAGGCATAACATTATGAATCTCTTCATCACGGCTCCTGTTAGTGGGTGGGATATATTAGGCAGCAAGTGAACATTTTGTCCTCAGAGTTGATGTGTGTGAAGCAGGAGAAATGGGCAAGCGTAAGGATTTGAGCGAGTTTGGCCAGATTGTGACGGCTAGACGACTGGGTCAGAGCATCTCCAAAACTGCAGCTCTTGTGGGCTGTTCCCGGTCTGCAGTGGTCAGTATCTATCAAAAGTGCTCCAAGGAAGGACCAGTGGAGAACCGGCCACAGGGTCATGGGCGGCCAAGGCTCATTGATGCACGTGGGGAGTGAAGGCTGGCCCGTGGGGTCCGATCAAACAGACGAGCTACTGGAGCTCAAACTGCTCCAGAAGTTAATGCTGGTTCTGATAGAAAGCTGTCAGAATACACAGAGCAGCTCAGTTTGAGGCGTATGGGGCGGCAGGGTGACCTCTGACCCCTGACCCCGCCGAAAGCACCAACAGTGGCATGTGAGCATCAGAACTGGACCACGGAGCAATGGAAGAAGGTGGCCTGGTCTGAGGAATCACGTGTTCTTCTACATCACGTGGATGGCCGGGTGTGTGTGTGTGTGTGGCTTACCTGGGGAACACATGGCCCCAGGATGCACTATGGGAAGAAGGCGAGCCGGCGGAGGCAGTGTGATGCTTTGGCCAATGTTCTGCTGGGAAACCTTGGGTCCTCCATCCATGTGGATGTTACTTTGACACGCTCCACCTACCTAAGCATTGCTGAGACCATGTTCAGCCTTTGATGGAAACGGTATTCTGGTGGCTGTGGCTCTTCCAGCAGGATAATGCTCCTGACACAAAGCACAAATGCTTCAGGAATGGTTTGAGGAGCACAACAACCAGTTTGAGGCGTCGACTCGGCCTCCAGATTCCCCAGATCTCAATCCAATCGAGCATCTGTGGGATGAGCTGAACAAACAAGTCCGATCCATGGAGACCCCACCTCACAATTTACAGGACTTAAAGGATCTGCTGCTAACATATTGGTGCCAGATACCACAGCACACCTTCAGGGGTCTAGAGGAGTCCATCAGAGACGGGTCAGCAAAAGGGGGACCAACACAATATTAGGAAGGTGTATTTTAGTCTCACACTCAGACTTAACTCACTATAACTTTTATAATAATTTAGGGTTTTCACCATGAATAAGCCATATGGAAAAGCTGCAATGAAAATTCCACCGAAACAGTCAGACAATGCAGGTTTAGACCAACATGAGTTTACCTCACCTCGAAATAACAGAAAACACAAGATTGAGAAAGAAACAGGAAGACGACGATCGTTTCCGATCAGAGAACCGCTGGCATTTACAAAAGACGCGTTTCCTGCTTACACACACATACACACATCTGCTGTCAGCACACACACACACACACACACACACACACACCTGCTCCTCATCCTGTCTACTGTTAACACACATGAAAAACTCACTCATAGTGAGTGATAGTCATCACACACACACTTTATAAAAACCCGATAATTACACCACGACAAAAGACAAGCTCATTATCTGCCACTACAGACACGAATATAACAGCACAGCCTATATTCATCCATCAATAGCTAATAACTTATCTAACTAAGTCTATTTAAATCCACGGTTAAACAAAAAATCCGCTATAGCGATGTTTAAAAAACATTTAACTACCATACATCGGTTAAACTTGGTTACTTTATTTTAAGGCGTCCCTGTAGCGCAGACTACTGCACTTAGCCTACTGTAAGTTTAGTAACATGTGTAATGAGCTCTGTAAAATAAAGCAATCTTGTTCTATATAGCCCCTCAAATCTCTCGCTAAATCAGATGTGCAGAGCTGAAGTGTTTATTTGATGAGTACCTGTTCGGTTGCGAACACTGCTCCAGTCTCCCATCACTGAGGATGATGATAATGATGAATGCCATTCAAACTCTTGCGCGAGCGCTTTCACTTCACTAAAGATCGGCGCATGCGCAGAACGGCCACAGACAGTCAGCACTGCTCAGTCTGGAGAGAGTATTTAGGATTTATGATGATGAGGACACGCTGTCTTTCACAGCTTAAACTCCAGATGACCGATGACAACGCGAACTATCAACTGCTCGAGGACTCTTTCCTCTCATCATAGAGATAGAAAAATGAACAAGAGAATAAGATGGCCGTCGTTTATGCCACAGACCCCCCCCCCCATCCTAAAATTAATATTATAATTATAAAATTAGTTAGTTACATTATTAAAAAAATTCTTCTCACTATAGTAGGCTCATTATTGTTAAATATTGTATTTAGCCGATTTATTTATTTAATATTAAAATATTTTAAAAAAAATGTTTTTACATAATAATCAATTTGTATTTATTTATTTTAAAGGGTTGGTTCAGCCAGAAATGTAAATTGTGTGATTAATTCCTCCTGTGGTTGGCCAGCCGTCAGACCTCCGCTCATCTTCACACACAGATGAAGATATTAGTGTTGAAATCCGATGGCTCAGAAAGGCCTTCATTGACACCAATGTCATTTCCTCTCTCAAGACCCATAAAGGCACTAAAGACGTCGTTACAAAGCCCATCTCACTACAGCGGCTCGACAATCATTGATGAAGAGGCCAGAATAGAGTTAGTGCGCTAAAACACTAAATAACGACTTATATAGTGATGGCCGATTTCAGAACGAAGCTTCGAACCGTTATGAGTCAGTGAATCGATTTGAATAGATTCACAACAAACTGATATTTTATATTAATCCCTTTTTTAATTTTAATCTAATTGAATTATTACTTATTTATTGTAATCTTACTATTTTCTTTTTACACAGACCACACTTTTAGCCTCGGGTAAAGACACGTGTCTCACTTGAAGTGGGGTTAAAACCACTGATCTATATCAATTTCTTTACATGTCATTTATATAGATCAGTGGTTAGAACCGCTTCATCTCATGCATGACACGCTGTTCTAAAATAGCTAACCTAGCGCTCAACTCAAGTTAAAAGAAGTTCAGCTTTAAAAAGACAAAAACAAACTTGTGCTGCGTTTTGTCAAAGTCCCTTTCAGGCAAGTCATTTATCTTGGCGGCCATCTTTGAAACGCCTCCTGGGCAGCTCTTTCGTTCAAATGGAGCTCCTATGTCTTTAAATATGGAAACATCAAATTCTCCATAGCTGTTAAATTTTATATTTGACATCACCAATTAAATCTGACAACTGTATCATATAGTAGTTTCTAAATGCTCTTTTTTTTCAAGCAGCTAGGACAAGTGTGCATGCAGTTATAAGCGTGCGTTTTAGTACGCTGACTGTTTCTATAGCAACCGGCGTGACGACTTTGTCCGGTCTAGTCCTCCTTTCACTAATTGTGCTCACCTGTTCCTCATGTTCTCTGCTCCCTTTATATTGTGCTACCTTCCCTCATGTCTTTGCTGGTTCGTTGCATTTGTGTGTGTTTGTTTGTCTGTGCAAGCTTCTAGCCCAGTGTCTAGTCAGTTCTAGATTTTGTGTCTCCTGTTTTTCTAGCTTTGGATTTATTTTCAGTTTTTTCTTTGTTCCTGAGTTTTTGAGTCTAGTGTAGTTTCTGTCTTTATTTTGCTCATTTTCTCCAGGTTTTATTTTGGCATTTCTCTTTAGCCTTATTGTTTAGTTTTCTTGGTTTTGATAGCTTACCTTTTTATTTTTATTTTTCCTGTTTTCCTCTTATTTCTCAGTTCAGTGTTTTTATAGAGATTGGTTTTGTTTCTATTTTTCCTAGTTTTCTAGCTCCAGTTATTATTTTAGTTTTTGTTTAATTTAGTCTTAGTTCTTAGTTTGTCTGTTGTTTCTTGTTGTCTTGTCTAGTGTGTGTGTCCTGTGTTTTCTGTCCTAAGTTTTTCCCTGGCCGCTGTCTCCACTGCCTGTCAGCCAAGAAAGGAGCTGATTCTGTGAGACCATCAAGCCTCAGGTTCCTGCCTGGATTGGTCCACCATCGCCCTGCCTGGTGTTGCCTCACGAGCTGTCGTGAAGTTCATTGGCTGCCTGTCCTTGTTGATTCACTCTGCATCTGGGTCCTCCACTTCCTGATCCTTGACATTAAGAGCACCTGAGATGTGTAGGGTATGTTTAAAGTTGAGAGATTTTACGTGGGACATTAATTTGCCAGTCTGTGTTATGTTAAAATGCAGATATTGAATTTGAGTCATTCCTGTTATACAATGACTATTCTGTCTTTATGATTTGATTTACTTACTCATATTTTCAGTCATAGCTTATATTTATAAGAAATTGCTTAAATTATATATTTGGACTTTATCACTTAAAACGGTATAATATACATAAAAAATACTATTTTGTATTTTACACACCTTTTTATTGGTATTTTCATTTAATTGTATCATGTCCTCAGTGCAAAGTAATTAACTTCCACAAGAACTATAAAACATGTAAGGGTCCACCCAGCCGGTTGTTATCGCAGAATAAACCCCTTCAGAGCGATCAGGACCCCGAGGCGAAGCGGAGCGTCACTCTGAAGGGGTTTATTCTGAGATAACAACCGGCTGGGTGGACATTATCCCGCTTATTACACGCCTACTAGTCTCAAATAAATTACACACTAAATATTGTCTTGAGATTAAATATTTTATTAGCTCTAACGCAAAGCTTCCGCGAAGAAAAACAGCTCCAACCTGCTTTAAGCCTTTATCTATGGCTCCGATGGGTTAATAGAGCCTTCTGATTCGAATCGATGCGTTTGTGTCAGAAAAATATCCATATTTAAAACTTTATAAAGGAAACCCGCCTTGAAGTCTTCCATTGTAACCCACGGCTGTTTAAGCCACAAGATGGCGCCAGCGTTAAGCACAGAAGTAGAACCGGTCAAGATAACTCGCAGTACCCGGATGAGCGGTGTGTGTTATCTGGGAATAACATACCGCTGGAATGCGCGCTTGACCAATCAGAATCAAGTATTTCACAGAGCCGTGTAATAAGAAAACCTCATAATATTTTATATTATATTATAGACTAGGCTAGACTGCCTTTAATCATACATTTAAATCACGTGAAACTATTTTATTATTTATTTTTTATTTGTGTTTTTTTTACAATTTTCTTCATTTGCCGTGTCCCTGTAGTCATCTTCCACCCTGTTGTGTACTTTCTCGACTTCTAAAAAAAGATCACAATTCTATTGAGACCATTTTCAGGAAATGACAATTTATTTTTCCCGCTGGAATTCATCTGTACCAACTGAAGTAAGCTTCAACTCTCACTCTTGTTTTAATTTTAATTTTAATGTTATGTTATCCTGCTTGTCCCACTCTTAAAGTCCCATCTATGACATGAAGAATGTTTGTCTGATCAAAACAATGTAAAAAACATATCTGATATAGTTATAAAAGTTCTGTTCATCTGTTTAAGGAATCACTCAAGGTCAGGTCTTTTCACACACAACCATTTCTAGGGTTTACAAAGAATGGTGTGAAAAGGGAAGAGCATCCAGTCTGCAGCAGTCCTGTGGGAGAAAATGCCTTGTTGGTGCTCGAGGTCAGAGGAGAATGGGCCGACTGATTCAAGCTGATAGAAGAGCAACTTTGACTGAAATAACCACTCGTTACAACCGAGGTATGCAGCAAAGCATTTGTGAAGCCACAACACACACACAACCTTGAGGCGGATGGGCTACACCAGCAGAAGATCCCACCGGGGACCACTCATCTCCACTACAAATAGGAAAAAGAGGCGACAATTTGCACGAGCTCACCAAAATTGGACAGTTGAAGCCTGGAGAAATGTTGCCTGGTCTGATGAGTCTCGATTTCTGTTGAGACATTCAGATGGTAGAGTCAGAATTTGGCGTAAACAGAATGAGAACATGGATCCATCATGCCTTGTTCCCACTGTGCAGCCTGGTGGTGGTGGTGTAATGGTGTGGGGGATGTTTTCTTGGCACACTTTAGGCCCCTTAGTGCCAATTGGGCATCGTTTAAATGCCACGGCCTACCTGAGCATTGTTTCTGACCATGTCCATCCCTTTATGACCACCATGTGCCCATCCTCTGATGGCTACTTCCAGCAGGATTATGCACCATGTCACAAAGCTCGAATCATTTCAAATTGGTTTCTTGAGCATGACAATGAGTTGACTGTACTAAAATGGCCGCCACAGTCCCCAGATCTCAACCCAATAGAGCATCTTTGGGATGTGGTGGAACGGGAGCTTCGTGTCCTGGATGTGCATCCCACAAATCTCCATCAACTGCAAGATGCTCTCCTATCAATATGGGCCTTATTTTGAGCCTTATGTCTTATTTTGGGAGGTGAGGAACATTAACACCATTTCCAGGATATGTTATAGCATATTTTTGTGTTATTTACCATATCCGTTGGCAAAAATGGGTATAAAAATGTACCTGTTCTTAATAATCAAGACATTCTATTAATCAATAATTGTTTTGTTATTGTTTTAAGAATAAAAAAAGTACTATGATGGCATAAGGGCTAAGAAAAGCCCAAATGTTTAACATTTACATAATTTACAGCTTTTGATAACTATAGTTATGTCCATAACAGGCCAGTGTCTGAACAATTATTATTATTTGAGTCCCTGAGCTTGACCAATATGTATTCCATATAGTTAAATATGCCACTATTTTGGTAGAATGCTAAAATTATAAAAAAAAACATGTCCCTTTTTTTCTTCCAAATATTAAGAAGCCAAAATGTAACTGGATGACATAAATGACCCGTGACTGTGTTTGTTTAGCATTGAGAATGTCGTTTTAAAATTACAGTCAACTATGAAATCCATTGTAATTGGAGTTGGAGTGTGCGTGTGCGTGTGCGTGCGCGTGCGCGCGCGTGTGTGTGTGTGTGTGTGTGTGTGTTATCACTGTGCAGAAGCCTGGTCTCAGTGATCTGATGACTCGAGGAAGATTTTCAAGAGTTCAATTTGAAAAATGAAGTGAGAGTTAAGCAAGGGTTAGAGTAAATGTTATTAGATCTTAGAGCATCCTGATGCCAGATGTACAGGATCAGAAACAAGAAAGAGGAAGTACTGAAGGTCAGGTGACACGCTCAACAGGAAGACCAACGGGGTGTGACGACTCCTCAACCAAAGCCAAGGTTAGCAAAAACAAGCGTAACGTCTGCTAACACTGCACAGGGATGGAGACGTCAATGGAGGAGAGGCTGAATAAACCGCTTCATGTGGGAAAACGGCTCATTTAAAGGGATAGTTCACCCAAAAAAGAAAATTAGATGTTTATCTGCTGACCCCCAGGGCATCAACATGTCGGTGTGTGTGTGTGTTTCTTCAGGAGAACACTAATGAAGATTTTTAACTCAACCGTTGCTGTGTGTCGGTCATATAATGATGTGAATGGGGAACAATTCTATGAGAGCAAAACAAACAAACAAAAAAACATGCTTAGAGAACACACACACACACCCTGCTGCTCATGACGACACACTGATGTCTTAAGACACGAACCGATCGGTTTCTGTGAGAAAAACACAACAGTATTTGTGTTTCAGCAGATAAACATCAGGCTCATTTATGGCTGAACTATCCCTTTAATGAATAAACTAACTATCCCATTGTTTAAATCGTTTTGGATTGATCTATTTTACACAAAAATGCTGTTTTATAAGATAAGACATTCAAGATTCAGTTCACGTACTTCTCGTTCATTTATGGTCTCCACAAACACTGACTGGCGGTCGCACAACTCTGAACGAAATTCAATAGCTGTGTCCTAATTCGCATAATATCCGTCCAAAATAGTAGTCGAAATTTGAATTAGTGCGTCCCAAGTCGTAGTATGTTGAAATAAGTATGCCAAAGATACCCAGAAGGTCTACTTATATTAAAAATCCAAAGTGCAGATCCATTCACACTCTTAAAGGGCTACTTCAGCGCTGGGAAGATGAATCTGTATTTAAACTGAGTCATCAATGCAGTAGAAATGTGAAATTATTTTTGAATTTGGTGTCTTCTAGACTGAGAAAAGACAGAAAATGTATTTTTGTCCCATTGGGTTGAAAGACTACAATTCCCAGAATGCTTCGCTGCCCTGTGAGGCCATTCCCAACACCACTAACTTCATTACTGTGACTGAGTTAGAGAAGACACTACAATTAAAAACTGAACGTGTCTGTTCATAATGAGTGAGTCACCGCGCGAGTGTCACAGCCCTGAGCACTAACTGCAGGAGTGATGAGAGCTGAGGTAATTGCGACTACATTCGCGGCATACATTCACACAGGAGTTCAGTCTGGCACGCGTTTCAGTTCATGCCTTTGCAAGCTTAACTTTCATAGAAATGAATTTGAGAAGTTAAAAGACTTACATTGCTCACCATAGCTCCGTTTAAATGATCCTGTCTACAAGCTGAGCTCTCCCTGCAAGCTGAGTGTAATCGCCCATCCCCCATGCGCGGATTCAAAACATGCGGAAATAGCTCCCTCTGGTGGCTGTAGTCTTTAGCCTCTGGGCAAACATTCCTCCTATGATGCAAAAATCGTCATTTTGCATCATAGGAGGAATTTTTCCAGAAATAAAATGCATAAATCTCTTGTCTCAGGGAGATATGAAGGGGGAAAGCACAATAATTTGAATATTCTCCAGGGTTTCTACTGATACAAAGCCATATGCTAATCGCTGAAGTAACCCTTTAAGGCTAATATTACCCACAACCCATTGCGTGTTGGGCGAGGATTCGATTAGAACTACAAACATGGAGTAAGTGTTAAAAAACTACAAACATGGCAGGGACGTGCAAGACCAACGGTAAAGTAGTGTGTCTTAGATAAAGAAGTTTGAGTGATTAATATTCAGTATCTAACCATATTTCATCTGCAACAGCGTTGAGAACTTTTGTCATGATTTGGCCATTCACTTTTAAATTATGCATCATTATGCAAATTGGAAACACATGAGGAGAGTCTCTGCACGAAAGACTCACAACTGGTAGATCAACGCGCTGCTACATTTCTATCGGAAATTAAAATAACCCGTGTGCTTCCTTATGGACATTTTTGGCTTTTTCAGTTTAGTGTTTTTTTAATAACTTTGTCTGTGGTAATGCTAACTGCATAAAATGTGTCACATGTATTTAATTTTATTGGAATTTTAATATTTAACCACACTCTAAAAAATGCTGGGTTAAAAACAACCCAAGTTGGGTTGAAAATGCACCGACCCAACAATTGGGTTGTTTTAACCCAATGGTTGAGTTGTTCTTACCCAGCAATTGGGTTGTCTTAAGCAACATTTAACCCAACCACTGGGTTAAAACAACTCAATTGTTGGGTCGGTGCATTTTCAACCCAACTTGGGTTGTTTTTAACCCAGCATTTTTTAGAGTGCACCATTTCCTTTTTAAAAAACTATTTTGCACTGGGTACACAAAATACTTACACTCAGGCCCTTTTTTAACATGGACATTTTTGTCCACTTTTGACCCATGTGTAAGTTTTTTATTTATTTTGTAAAGGCCAGCTGCATACATTTTGACTCAGGTGTGTATTTTTATTTTTATCGGAATTTTACTATTTCACCGCCATTTCCTTTTAAAAATAAAATTTGCAGTAGGTACACAAAATACTTACGCTCAGGCCCTTTTGGACAAAAATGTCCCCAATTGAAACCCATTAAAACCGCTATTTTAATCCCATTTCCATTTAACTATAAAATCTATAAAATGATGCAATCTTTGTTAATAGGCTTTCATTCTGTTGGCAACGATTCAACATTTAATTGACTATTTTTTACCAGATGGAGCCATTTTTTCAGGTTTGTCGTATAAAGCAAATATTCACTTTATTCCTGTTTTCTGTTGATAACATTAGTACTCATGTTATTTTTTACCTTAATACAACTCTATGTCCAACAGCCGTCGAAGTTTCCATATCCCAAAAATATCCCGAAATGGGATAAAATGATCAGGAGAACTAGATCTGAGAGTAAAATGGTGATCATAGAAATATAAATATATATAGATTCCTCAATAGTGCCTGTGCAGATAGTCTAACGAGGGATCTATGTAAATATATCTATGATCGCGCCGGTATTTTGACCTCATTCAGCGGAAGTAATGGCGTTGGGAATACTAGATGAGATTCGTCTGATATGAGGTAAAATAACACACATACTGTTGTGTTTCTGGCAGAAAGCGATCGTTTCCTGTCTTAAGACATCAGTGTGTCGTCACGAGCCTCAGGGTTTAATATGGATTCGTATGTCTGTGTGTATTTTACTCTAGAAATACACCTCATTGACATGCATAATGAGATGGACGGTTGAGTTAAAAATCTTCATTTGTGTTCTCCTGAAGAAACATTTTTGGGTGAACTATCCCTTTAAGATGAGGAGGGACACTGTTAATTTTAACTGTGATGATAACTAATGTACTCACTCACAGAATCAGACACTATTACTATTAAAGCACATTCTCGTTATGAATTATGATACCATTTAGTTTGTTCGTCACAGCTCAAGCGAACCGACCCAGAGTTGGTTTGCGATGGGCCGAGAGCACCTCCTTCAGGCGGTTGTTTAGGTGCGGATCCAGGGGAGATTGTGCCTAAATAAACCGAACCAAAGGAGAAAACACCAGGGGCCTATTGCACAAAACTAGGATAAGGGATTAAGCCGGGATATCTTGGTGATCTTGTCATCTGTATGCAAAATTTAGTACACCGCTGTCGTGTAAACGTACCCTGAAGACACACACACACCAACAACGAGAACGAAAGATAACTGTATATTAGCGGATAAATAGAGCCATGATCACAACGATATCCCGGATTAATCCCTTATCCTAGTTTAGCGCAATAGCCCCGAGGTCCTGAAACAAACGCTCAGGTGTGAAAACATCGCCACCTCCTGGCCTGGCAGCAGAATACAGCCACTGAAACCCCAGTGAAACTACTGAATGTGATGAAATAGACTAAGCAGTTTTAACACATCGCAGCAAACGCTTTCACAATCCATGATGACCATGACTGAACAACACTCAGGAAGTCAAGACCACCCTATTCCAAGAAAACCTTCGTCTCGAGGACATTTAGTGTCCTGTACACTGCGAAAAATGCTTCTCTTACTTCAAAATGTTATTTCTATAGCACAATAAATACAACAGTAGTTGGCCATTGTGCTGTACAAGAGGATAAATACATAAATATAATAATGCAATAATACAAATTAGTTTACATCAGAAACACTCATTTGAAATCTTTCAAATAAAAATCAAACACAGTTGTAAGCCTGAGAGAAAAAGTCAGTTTTCAACTTGGATTTAAATTCAGACTCTGTGGAAACTAATCTTACTGAAAGAGGAAGACCAAAAATAGAAAAAGCACGGCCACCTCTCGTCTTCAGTCTAGATCTCGGAGCCATCACTGGGTCACTCAGTATTATTGTCTTGTTTCGAGTCCAAACATCTAAAAATTCTTAAAACTAGAAGTATTTACTAGACAAGCAAAGGTTATTGTCTTGTTTTGTGGAATAATAACTCAAAATGAAGAGAGTTTTTGATAAATAAGATAAATAATCTGCCAATGGGGTGAGAAAAATAATCTTAATTAAGATGGTACACGTATGTCGGCTGTAAACTGAAGGATGTTTTATTTTTATTTCAGACCATTATTGTGGATGTGATTTTTTATTATTATTATATTTATTATTATATTATTATCTTTTGTACCGTTTTAACTATGCTTGTTTTAAAAATTTTATTTGTCCACATGGTATTCTTTTTTCTCATGCATGTTATCACTCTTTTAATTAATTTCTATGTAAAGCACTTTGAATTGCCATTGGATATGAAATGTGCTATACAAATAAACTTGCCTTAATTCAAACAGAAAACAAGATTATTTTTCTCACCCCATTGGCAGATTATTTATCTTATTTTAAGCAAAAACTCTCTTCATTTTGAGTTATTTTTTCCCAAAACAAGACAATGATTTTGCTTGTCTAGTAAATGCTTCTTGTTTTAAGAATTTCTGGATATTTTGACTAGCCTGGATGCCAGCTGAATTTAGCCCCGCCCACAAAATTTTAGGTCGGGCAGTTCGGTCTGGCCCCGACCCATAGAGGAGTAATTATCCCCTGAACAGAAACTGACGGACCAATGAGATCATCAGGGCGGGCTTTAGCCGATGACGGACAGATGATCGACAGTAACTGACCAATGAGATCATCAGGACGGGCTTTAGACGATGACGGACAGATGATCGACAGTAACTGACCAATGAGATCATCAGGGCGGGCTTTAGCCGATGACGGACAGATGATCGACAGTAACTGACCAATGAGATCATCAGGACGGGCTTTAGCCGATGATGGACAGATGATCAACAGAAACTGACCAATGAGATCATCAGGGCGGGCTTTAGCCGATGACGGACAGATGATCAACAGAAACTGACCGATGAGATCATCAGGGCGGGCTTTAGACGATGATGGACAGATGATGAACAGAAACTGACCTATGAGATCATCAGGGCGGGCTTTAGCCGATGACGGACAGATGATCGACAGTAACTGACCAATGAGATCATCAGGACGGGCTTTAGACGATGACTGACAGATGATCAACAGAAACTGACCAATGAGATCATCAGGGCGGGCTTTAGAGGATGACGGACAGATGATCAACAGAAACTGACCAATGAGATCATCAGGGCGGGCTTTAGACAATGACGGACAGATGATCAACAGAAACTGACCAATGAGATCATCAGGGTGGGCTTTAGCCGATGATGGACAGATGATCAACAGAAACTGACCAATGAGATCATCAGGGCGGGCTTTAGACGATGACGGACAGATGATCAACAGAAACTGACCAATGAGATCATCAGGGCGGGCTTTAGCCGATGACGGACAGATGATCAACAGAAACTGACCAATGAGATCATCAGGGCGGGCTTTAGCCGATGACGGACAGATGATCAACAGAAACTGACCAATGAGATCATCAGGGCGGGCTTTAGACGATGACGGACAGATGATCGACAGAAACTGACCAATGAGATCATCAGGGCGGGCTTTAGCCGATGATGGACAGATGATCAACAGAAACTGACCAATGAGATCATCAGGGCGGGCTTTAGACGATGACGGACAGATGATCAACAGAAACTGACCAATGAGATCATCAGGGCGGGCTTTAGCCGATGATGGACAGATGATCAACAGAAACTGACCAATGAGATCATCAGGGCGGGCTTTAGCCGATGACGGACAGATGATCAACAGAAACTGACCAATGAGATCATCAGGGCGGGCTTTAGCCGATGATGGACAGATGATCGACAGAAACTGACCGATGAGATCATCAGGGCGGGCTTTAGACGATGATGGACAGATGATGAACAGAAACTGACCTATGAGATCATCAGGGCGGGCTTTAGCCGATGACGGACAGATGATCGACAGTAACTGACCAATGAGATCATCAGGACGGGCTTTAGACGATGACGGACAGATGATCGACAGTAACTGACCAATGAGATCATCAGGGCGGGCTTTAGCCGATGACGGACAGATGATCGACAGTAACTGACCAATGAGATCATCAGGGCGGGCTTTAGCCGATGACGGACAGATGATCGACAGTAACTGACCAATGAGATCATCAGGGCGGGCTTTAGCCGATGACGGACAGATGATCGACAGTAACTGACCAATGAGATCATCAGGACGGGCTTTAGCCGATGATGGACAGATGATCAACAGAAACTGACCAATGAGATCATCAGGGCGGTCTTTAGCCGATGACGGACAGATGATCAACAGAAACTGACCGATGAGATCATCAGGGCGGGCTTTAGACGATGATGGACAGATGATGAACAGAAACTGACCGATGAGATCATCAGGGCGGGCTTTAGACGATGATGGACAGATGATCAACAGAAACTGACCTATGAGATCATCAGGGCGGGCTTTAGCCGATGACGGACAGATGATCAACAGAAACTGACCAATGAGATCATCAGGGCGGGCTTTAGACGATGTTGGACAGATGATCGACAGAAACTGACCGATGAGATCATCAGGGCGGGCTTTAGACGATGACGGACAGATGATCAACAGAAACTGACCAATGAGATCATCAGGGCGGGCTTTAGCCGATGACGGACAGATGATCAACAGAAACTGACCAATGAGATCATCAGGGCGGGCTTTAGCCGATGATGGACAGATGATCGACAGAAACTGACCAATGAGATCATCAGGGCGGGCTTTAGCCAATGACGGACAGATGATCAACAGAAACTGACCAATGAGATCATCAGGGCAGGCTTTAGACGATGACTGACAGATGATCAACAGAAACTGACCAATGAGATCATCAGGGCGGGCTTTAGCCGATGACGGACAGATGATCAACAGAAACTGACCGATGAGATCATCAGGGCGGGCTTTAGAGGATGACGGACAGATGATCAACAGAAACTGACCAATGAGATCATCAGGGCGGGCTTTAGACAATGACGGACAGATGATCAACAGAAACTGACCAATGAGATCATCAGGGCGGGCTTTAGACGATGACTGACAGATGATCAACAGAAACTGACCAATGAGATCATCAGGGCGGGCTTTAGAGGATGACGGACAGATGATCAACAGAAACTGACCAATGAGATCATCAGGGCGGGCTTTAGACAATGACGGACAGATGATCAACAGAAACTGACCAATGAGATCATCAGGGTGGGCTTTAGCCGATGATGGACAGATGATCAACAGAAACTGACCAATGAGATCATCAGGGCGGGCTTTAGACGATGACGGACAGATGATCAACAGAAACTGACCAATGAGATCATCAGGGCGGGCTTTAGCCGATGAAGGACAGATGATCAACAGAAACTGACCAATGAGATCATCAGGGTGGGCTTTAGCCGATGAAGGACAGATGATCAACAGAAACTGACCAATGAGATCATCAGGGCGGGCTTTAGCCGATGAAGGACAGATGATCAACAGAAACTGACCAATGAGATCATCAGGGCGGGCTTTAGCCGATGACGGACAGATGATCAACAGAAACTGACCGATGAGATCATCAGGGCGGGCTTTAGAGGATGACGGACAGATGATCAACAGAAACTGACCAATGAGATCATCAGGGCGGGCTTTAGACAATGACGGACAGATGATCAACAGAAACTGACCAATGAGATCATCAGGGCGGGCTTTAGACGATGACTGACAGATGATCAACAGAAACTGACCAATGAGATCATCAGGGCGGGCTTTAGAGGATGACGGACAGATGATCAACAGAAACTGACCAATGAGATCATCAGGGCGGGCTTTAGACAATGACGGACAGATGATCAACAGAAACTGACCAATGAGATCATCAGGGTGGGCTTTAGCCGATGATGGACAGATGATCAACAGAAACTGACCAATGAGATCATCAGGGCGGGCTTTAGACGATGACGGACAGATGATCAACAGAAACTGACCAATGAGATCATCAGGGCGGGCTTTAGCCGATGACGGACAGATGATCAACAGAAACTGACCAATGAGATCATCAGGGCGGGCTTTAGCCGATGACGGACAGATGATCAACAGAAACTGACCAATGAGATCATCAGGGCGGGCTTTAGACGATGACGGACAGATGATCGACAGAAACTGACCAATGAGATCATCAGGGCGGGCTTTAGCCGATGATGGACAGATGATCAACAGAAACTGACCAATGAGATCATCAGGGCGGGCTTTAGACGATGACGGACAGATGATCAACAGAAACTGACCAATGAGATCATCAGGGCGGGCTTTAGCCGATGATGGACAGATGATCAACAGAAACTGACCAATGAGATCATCAGGGCGGGCTTTAGCCGATGACGGACAGATGATCAACAGAAACTGACCAATGAGATCATCAGGGCGGGCTTTAGCCGATGATGGACAGATGATCGACAGAAACTGACCAATGAGATCATCAGGACGGGCTTTAGACGATGATGGACAGATGATCGACAGAAACTGACCAATGAGATCATCAGGGCGGGCTTTAGACGATGACGGACAGATGATCAACAGAAACTGACCAATGAGATCATCAGGGCGGGCTTTAGAGGATGACGGACAGATGATCAACAGAAACTGACCAATGAGATCATCAGGGCGGGCTTTAGACGATGATGGACAGATGATCAACAGAAACTGACCAATGAGATCATCAGGGCGGGCTTTAGACGATGACGGACAGATGATCAACAGAAACTGACCAATGAGATCATCAGGGCGGGCTTTAGCCGATGATGGACAGATGATCAACAGAAACTGACCAATGAGATCATCAGGGCGGGCTTTAGACGATGACGGACAGATGATCAACAGAAACTGACCAATGAGATCATCAGGGCGGGCTTTAGCCGATGATGGACAGATGATCAACAGAAACTGACCAATGAGATCATCAGGGCGGGCTTTAGACGATGACGGACAGATGATCGACAGTAACTGACCAATGAGATCATCAGGGCGGGCTTTAGCCGATGACGGACAGATGATCAACAGAAACTGACCAATGAGATCATCAGGGCGGGCTTTAGCCGATGATGGACAGATGATCAACAGAAACTGACCAATGAGATCATCAGGGCGGGCTTTAGCCGATGACGGACGGATGATCAACAGAAACTGACCTATGAGATCATCAGGGCGGGCTTTAGACGATGACGGACAGATGATCAACAGAAACTGACCAATGAGATCATCAGGGCGGGCTTTAGACGATGACGGACAGATGATCAACAGAAACTGACCAATGAGATCATCAGGGCGGGCTTTAGCCGATGACGGACAGATGATCAACAGTAGCGTAATCATCACGTCATCAAAGGCACTTGAGTTATATTTGTTTGAATCCTAAACGGAGAGCTTGTTTGTATCTGCATCACCTTCACTATTTCTCTGTGAAATGATGATCATGTTGGGTAAGTGCTCTGTGTATCATTAAATGATTTTATTTTTTTACAACACCGGCAAAGATCATTTATTTCAGCGCGCGTGCAGACAGGGTTGCCAAGTTTTTACAACAAAACCCGCCAACTACTAGCCCTAAACAATAGCTTCTCGGGGGGTTCTCTGGGGAAAAAATGGCGTTTGGGGGTAAAATGTGTGTTATTTTAGTAAGATTGCTGCTAAAATTCGCACTCATGGGTCTATATATCACATAATAGTCGCTTCAACCCGCGGGGAAAAACGCGGACTTGGCAACCCAGTGCAGTAGAGCTCTGTTGACATTTGACAACTAACGTTATGTGTCGCTCTGCTGCTCTGATTGGTTGTCGGTCTGTCCAATCGAGGTCTTTCCTGGTTGGGTTGAAACACGCCCCATAATCACAGCCCAATGAGCATCAGACTCATATTCTGACTAGAGCTGAGGATGACCACGGCAGGCTATATTTTGACTAAAAACAAGACAAAAATACTAAGTAAGAAGAGCATTTTTTTGCAGTGTGAAGAACAGACGTATCCATTAGTTATGGTAAAGCATGCCAAAGTTAAGATTAATGCACATTCATTTCCATAAAGACACAAACCCCAGTGACCAGATACTCTTTAATTCATTGATATGTAATAAGACCGCTTTTGTACACATAAAATTATTTTAATAATACTGGTTCTGGTTCAAACTCTATTAAAAGAGAATCGGTGTAAAGTTTTCCACCTGAGTGAAGTGACAGAACTTCTGCTGTGAAACAGGAAGTGTGCCGGCAGTGACAGATATCAGACGTGTGACATACTGCCAAACTGAGCATCGTGAAGCCAAAGAACATCGAGTTAATGCCTTAACTAATGATAACACATGAGAAAAATAAACCATTTCATAAACATCATCAGGAAGGGAACAGTGAACGAGCAGTGATGGCGTGAAGAAGGAAAAATCTTCAAAAGAAAGAGTAAAAAAGTGCTGAGGATAAAGTGATTTCAAGTAACAGGAGTTCTTTAAAAAAGGGGCGGGACCAAAGGCGAGGGAGAGCGTCCTATTGGCTGACATCTTGTTGGCTCCTCCCTTTACAGCATGTGACAGGAGCTCCGTCCAATCGGCTGCGTCCGTCTGAGGATGAGAACACACAGAACTGAAGCCCTGCGATCGCAGTAACTGGACACACATACTCCTTTCACTCCCACATATAAAGCACTAATATATTTGGTTTATTAGGACCGTTATGACGTTTCATGACCGTTTCATCTTATTTCAGTTCTTAAAGGTGAAGTGTACTGTAATGCTGCAGGAGGTACGATGTGTGGAAATAATCATCCCCTCAGTGTCAGTTATCATTTACAGCTAAAAAAGTGAAAAAGACTCATTAAAGTGGAGATGCTCTCGTCTTTTCTCCTCTATTGTGCCGTATGTCGAGTGAATCGCTTCTCAAATAAGAGCACATGTGGGCGGGGCTTGATTCTGTCTGTGTGGAGTTGATTGGCTGGCTGTGGTTTGCTATTGGCTGATCTCATTTGAGTGACAGGTGGCCCCGCCCTCGTCATCAGAGAAGAGAATGAGAAAGTGGATTTTAAACCAAAAATTATTCGATTTGGAAATATTACATTTTTCTTCATGAAAAATCTTTCTTTTCTTTTTTTCTGTTGATTTTGGAGTGAAGTGTGAGCTGCACTCGTTTGTGAGGCGATCAGGAGAACTACACAGACAGACACTCATTATCCCTGAGGTCACCACAGGGTCATGGAGATCCATCTGACCTTAATCTCACAGGTGACACACACACAGACGCGCACGCACACACACACACACACACACACACAACACACACACACACACACACACACACACACACACACACACACACACACACACACACACACACACACACACACACACACAGACACGCGCACGCACTCACATACTCACACTCACTCTACACTCACATACTCACACTCACTCTACACACACACACACAGACACGGACGCACACACAGACTCACATACTCACACTCACTCTACACACACACACACAGACACGGACGCACACACAGACTCACATACTCACACTCACTCTACACACACACACGCACGCGCACACACTCACATACTCACACTCACTCTACATACACGCACACACACACACAGACACGCGCACGCACACACACTCACACTCACACTCACTCTACACACACACACACACACACACGCACAGACATGGGCAGTATTTCAATTAAATGTATTTTAAATACGTATTTAATTACTTTAGTGTATTTTGTAATTTGTATTTTGCAGGTGTGGAAAAAATAAAATGTAGTTTGTAACAAAATATTTTGAGGGAGTGTATTTGAGTATTTCAAATACTTAAATACTTAAGAAAAATCACTCACCATAGTAAATGATTTTGCCATATTTTCGGTCTGATGTTGGCAATGGCAATGTCCAGGTTAGATGCACGAAAATCACGTAACACCCTAACAGCTCTGGACCGGGTCTCTCCAAGAAGTAAACGAGTTTTGAACATAGGACAAGAACTGGCGTAGCCTGACAAGCCAGACCCACATCAAGAAGATGTTGGGTCTGGAAACCAATCCAATGCTCTCCATTGACTTTGTATTGCGTGAAGCTGCCTTCTTGTCATTTCAGACTCATTACAAAAAAACAGAACAATGTCTAAACGCTGATATGTGACAAGGTGTATACAGCAAACAAGCTAAAAAACATATAACGGTAACTACATTTTTATAAGTTATCAACCCAAAAAAATGAGTGTTTATGGAGACAAAAGTGGATACAGGCTTTCCCCTCCAGTGGGCGTAGTTCTCAGTGTAATATAACTTGTCACGCTCTGTCTCTATTGCATGTATGCACTTTTATGTCTTTAAACTAGGGGTGACCCCAAATAGTCGAAGATTCGATGCATTGATATGCGGTGCTGAATTCGACCACCTATCTCACGGTCGAATCTTCGCAGGTGTTAAGCAGGCGTGGCGCTGAGCTTCATGTCCGGTGTGCGACCCCTTTAAGGGGTCACACCATGCCTTTAAAATTCGAACACATTTAATGACTGTACACACACACACACACACACACACACTGGTGGCGGCATTCAGTGCCTGTCCGATGCGACTCAGGAAGTTGTTTAAAATCCTGCTGCGCCACAGAGCGCTATTTCAAGGTTTTATATTAAATTTATATTTACCTCAAATCGTCAATGTATACTGATTTCACCCTGTGCTACAAGATTGTGCAGCTCTTCTGTCAGAAGTCGATTCAAAATTGAGCTTGCGCGCATATAATGTGCGCGTCTGGTGTGAGATCCTGAGACACAGCGCTGATTTTCGTGTGCCTTTAGGCATAATCGTTTTTTTTTTAGGTTTCACATAGATGATTCGACTATCAGTCGACCATAGAAAGATTCGACAATTCTGATTCGAATGTGTGAATCCTTGGTCGAGGACACCCCTACTTTAAACGCTGTTTTTGGGGGGTCAACAGCTTATAAAAACTTCTGGGTTTTTGGTTCTTTTTAGCTTGTTTTCTGTACTCCTTGTCACATATCAGCTATTAGACATTGTTCGTTTTTTATTATAAGTCAGAAATAACAAGGAGGCAGCCTCACGCAATAGAAAGTCAATGGAGACGGTTGGTTTGCCCATTACATTGAATACAATGTAAGTTGCTTTGGATAAAAGCGTCTGCCAAATGCATACATGTAAATGATTAATCATATAAAAAAAGAAAACAAAGTATTTTTGTATTTTCAAAATACTAATTACTTGTATTTTATTTAAATACATTTCTCACATCAGTATTTTGTATTTTATTTTGTTACATTTCATGAGCAAGTATTTGTAATTTGTAACAAAATAGTTTTTGATGTATTTGTGCCCACCTCTGCACACGCACATGCACACTCACATACTCACACGCACGCACACACACATGGACGCGCACACACACACACACGCACACACACACTCACTCACATACTCACACTCACTCTACACACACATGCACGCACACACACACGCACGCGCACGCACGCACACGCACACACAATCTCTCTCTCTCACACACACACACACACACATAAGCCCCGTTTCCACCACAGGAACTTTACCCAGGAACCAGGAACTTTGGGTGGTACTCGGTGTGTTTAGACCGCAGGAACCAGGGTCTAAATGAAGTTCCGGGTAAATATTTCCCCCTCCAAACGGCCCTGCTCGCGAGGTAGTACTTTTTCAAAGTTCAGGAACTTTCGAGGGCGGGACTTGGGCGCTGAGCATGCTGATTGGTTGAGCTCACGCAGCATTTTAGTTCAACCGGCATTTTTAAAAGTCTTTTGCGAGGTTCATTCTGCGTTCAGCAAATATCAGTCTTGCTCTCTGTCTGATGGCACGCGTTCGTCTCAGCCATCTCACGTTCAATGTCCGTAATAGCTGATAATAATATACATTGTCATTTTAAATCTAGCTTTACAAGCTTTCTGAATATGCTGCTGAATCTGCATATTAGTGCTCTTTTCTGTCGTTGTTAATTACCTCTTTAGTAAACCTATACATAACCAGCAAAAGCAGCACAGCTTGAATCTCTTCCATACTCGTTATTCATTTTTTTTCACCATGTAAACGACCTGACCGATTACTGTTAAGTGTGTGTCCTTACATGACATGACGGCGCGCGCCGCGCTCATGTTGACAAGAGAGGAAAGCTCATTTTTCTGAGGGGTAAACTTTTTATTTCGTAAGTTATGAAGATAATGTTGGAGTAATGACACAGCGTATATTGCCCCGGGCAGTTTTTACTTTAACTGCGCCTGACAGAAGATTTTTTTCTCTGGGATGATTATTACACTTTACAACAAATAGCTATAAATAATACTGTATTAGTCCTGGTGGCCGTTAAGAGTTGCTATGGCTACAGTTAACACATTCCAGCTGCTGGAGAAAACAGCGTTGACATTTTTGGTGCGGCAGACAAACTGCATGTGACAAAATGATTGCGATTGAAAGTCATCACATGTAAACACCAGATCGGTTTAGATAACGTCTCATGTTAACTGTCCACTAAATCTTTCAATCGGTACACTTAAAAATGATTACTGTCCTTCACTGATTTGGAGGAGCAGTCGCGCGCAGTCCTACATCACCGGACTAATCTGCCTAATCTTCTCGGTACTTTAGATCGCGGTGGAAACGCAGACAGCTGCAGGTCTGGGGGGAGAAAAGTTCCTGTAAAAAAGTTCCTGGTACAAATTGTTCCGGGTAATTTTGGTGGAAATGGGGCTATACACACACACTCTCTTTCTCTCTCTCTCTCTCTCTCTCTCTCTCTCTCTCTCTCTCTCTCTCTCTCTCACACACACACACACACACACACACACACACACTCTCTTTCTCTCTCTCTCTCTCTCTCTCTCTCTCTCTCTCTCTCTCTCTCTCTCTCTCTCTCTCTCTCTCTCTCTCACACACACACACACACACTCTTTCTCTTTCTCTTTCTCTCTCTCTCTCTCTCTCTCTCTCTCTCTCTCTCTCTCTCTCTCTCTCTCTCTCTCTCTCACACACACACACACACACACACCTGAGGTTGTGCTTTAGTGATGGCCGCTCAACTCTTGGTCCAACTCTTCAGATTTTCCTGTCCGTTGAGAAGATGGAGCTGTTGACAACTGCTTCTGAAACACACACACACACACACACACACACACACAGCTGATGAGGATGCCCCTTTCCTTCGCCACACACTCACACTATCATCCTAAACATGAGCGTCTTTACGGATCAACACCAAATGAATACTGGGAAAAAATAATATAATAATAAATAAATGTGTACGATATTATTTGGGAAATATTCAGCTTCTGTCACATCGCTGTATTTTCTACTGACTGTAGTGCTGAACTGATGATTTATTTATTTACATTAAATAATATGTATTACTTTATCATTATCTCTATCATTATTATTATATATAAAGTCTTTATTAATTTTAATTACACATTTGTTATTATGTGTACATTAGTTACACATAATCAGGGCTTGACATTAACTTTTTTTGCTCACCAGCCACCGTGGCTAGTGGTTTTCCAAAGTTACGAGCCACTCAGCATTTTCACCGGCCACAATTTTGCAGTTTGAAAATTACATTGTATACGTTTAAAGTTGACTTTGACATGCTTCAGTGACTTGATTTAGAAGATTTAAAACTCTTTCAAACTTTCAAACCCCCCAAATCAAGACTACATTGTATATCAGCTGGGATGTGCAGGTGGGCGGAGGGGGGGGGGGGGGGGGGGGGGGGGTATATGATAGGCTAATAAGAGAAATATAATATTATAGGCTATGAGTTATTTTAGTTAGGATATATATATATAATTTAAAAAAACCTAAGCAAATTGCAAAAACAATAGTGAATAAAAAATAAAATAAAAATTCAGATACTATATTACATAATACATATTTATTTAACATCTGTGGCTGTTTGATTAACATTAATGACAGACAGGTATTTAATTGGACTGCTACAATATGTGAATAAATATTAGCTCATTAATAATGTCTTACCTCGAGTCTTTTCTTGGGCTCAGTGGCGCCCCCTGCCGGCCCATCTGCTCCTTCACACAGCTTACACACACGGCCGTTCCTGCTCTCACACACTCTCGAACACTTCCCACAGACGGCCTGCACACACACAGCAGCTCACGTCAGAGTGTGTGTGTGAGAGAGAGAGGGAGTGAGAGAGTTTGTGTGAGTGAGTGAGTGAGTGAGTGAGTGTGAGTGAGTGAGTGAGTGAGTGAGTGAGTGAGTGAGTGAGTGAGTGAGTGAGTGTGTGTGTGAGTGAGTGAGTGAGTGAGTGAGTGAGTGAGTGAGTGAGTGAGTGAGTGTGTATTTGTTTGTGTGTGTGTGAGTATGTATGTATGTGTGTGTGTGTGTGTGTCTCGTACCGCACTGCAGGTCTTGCAGTGATGTTTGCGTTTGGTGAAATGGAAGGTCTCACTGCATCCTTTGCATGTCTCTCGTTCCTTCTCCCGCCTCTTTGAGCTCTTCTACACACACACAAACACGCACACATGCACAAACGCACACACACACACAGGTGAACACAGGGCCATGGATCTAAGATTCGGATCTGCAATGTGGTGTGTGTGTGTGTGTGTGTGTGTGTGTGTGTGTGTGTGTGTGTGTGTGTGTGTGTGTGTGTGTGTGTGTGTGTGTGTGTGTGTATTTGTGTTAGTCTCACCCGCTCCTGATGAGCTCCGTCCGTCTCAGATGTGCCTGTGCTGTTCCACGAGCCCTGCCATCAAACACACACAAACCTCTGCCTTAGAATTAGTGTGTGTGTGTGTGTGTGTGTGTGTGTGTGTGTGTGTGGGTCAAATTAGCTTAATTTCTACAGCTCTTTATCCAGCAGTAGTGTGTGGAGCTGTACCGGTGTGTCCGGTGTGTGTTCGTCGTCGCGGCTGAAGGAGCTGTTGAAAGCCTTGAACGTCTGGCTGTTCTGCTTGTGCTTCTCGATCGTCCCCGAAATCACCTGCAAACACACACACACAGATCAGATTCTGATGACGGTTCACACACACACACACACACAGATGTTTTTGTGAAATATTGGGAAAATCCATAGGCGTAATGTTTTATATACTGTACTGCCCCTAAACCTACCCATCACTCACACACACACACACACACACACACACACACACACACACACACACACACACACACACACACACACACACACACTGCCCCTAAACCTACCCATCACAGGAAACATTCTGCATTTTTACTTTCTCATAAAAACTCCTCCTGTGTGATTTATAAGCCTTTTGTAAAGTGGGGACATGGGTAATGTCCTCATATTTCACCCTCTCCTGTAATACCTGTGTCATACCCTGGGCCGCATTAATGCACGGGCTTACCTGGGCTTAAGCCCAGGGCCCCGGGCTGGGGGAGGGCCCCGATGATGCCGGGAAATATTGTAACCGGATTTTATAATATGTTGGCTGTCCCTTTAAAATTACGCTTTATCGCGTTGAATGCACATACGGGCTTTGCAAGTCCTGCTCGAAAAATGTCAGACAAACCCTCTCACTCAATGAACCCTGCAATCAACAGTCACAGTTGGAGTTTAGAGCTCAAAAAATCAAGCCCAACCCACCGAGCCCCTTATTTTGTCTGAGCCCGGCCATGCCCGACACATTAACTGTAATTATGAGCCCGATTTAAACCCGACCATTTTTCAATACAAGGGTGTTCTGACGAGAAAGATCGGAGCGGAGCGGTGTGACCGCTCAATAATCCGCAATAATCATGAACCCTCACCGGTAAAATTATGTTTGCTCAAAAGACGTATGTGAAAACTGTTGACACTTCTGCTAGATTCCGAGACAAGCAAACTCTTGAATATCACGCGAAAATGTGCTAAAATATTCTGCCATGTAATATAGCAATATAGCCTAAGGCATACGCTGATAATATGATTTTTTTTAATGCTCAAATAAATGTGAGCACTGAACTATGTATAATATTTAAATGCATCAAATAAAATGTTGACTTCTGTCCTTATTATATAATTTAAATAAATTCATATTCTTGCATAGGGATTCAATAGAGAACAAACTTTTTTTCTTTTACTGGGTTTAATTTTTGACAGAACTGTTGCAATTATTTATTTTGACAACTAATATAGAAAGTATTTACTTTAACATTCAGTCTTTACCGTTGCAAGGTTTAGAAACAGTCCTTACAGAATAACTCAGAACTGTTGAAGAGTTAATTGATTATATAAAATTCAATAAAGATTGAATAATTTAGGCTATGTAGTTATCTGCATGTCTCATCCATGAAAGATGCAACAACGGAGAACAATCTATTGGGTTTTTGAGAACCAGAACCAAGCTGACTGAGCAAGTTAAACTTTAGCTATAATGTAAGCCCCTTGCCTGGAGGTGGGGAATAACACTAAGAAATTGTCAAATTCACTCAGTATTCCATGATCTAATTCACTAATTCACTATACTATCTAAATTACAATTAAGTACAAATTAACTGTATTTATTTGTGTTGTAGTCACTAAAACAGTCCAGTACATAGTCAAACAATTTTTTATGTTGAAATAGTAAAGATTTCTGTGCCACAGCAGAATAGTTGCTGGCCCCTGCCCGGCCACCCCCATAAAAAAAAAAATCCTGGCTCCGCCACTGTGTGACAGCAATGTCTCGTAATATAAAAGTAGTGCGCAAAATAGAAAAACAGCGCAAGATAAAGTAGAACGTCAGAACGGTGAAGGGGAAGAGGAATCACCAGCATGTAGGCTATCGGTAGGTTGTGATCGCATGTGCGTTGTGATCAGTGTTGCCACAGTTACTTTGAAAAAGTAATCTGATTACTGATTACTCCTTTAAAAAGTAACTTAGTTACTTTACAGTTTACTTGATTTTAAAAGTAACTAAGTTAGATTACAAGTTACTTTATTAGTTACATTCAGCAGTTGCCGACAACACCCCTGCCGCCTCAAAATAGAAATGACAACCGTTTTTGGCAACACACTTTATTGCATTTATGCCCGAGCCTGACGGCCCCGACTTTTTTACGCTCCTTTTTTTAGGCTTCTCCTTCGTTTTATATTTATTTTAATAATTAAAATGAACAATGAGATGTGCTGGTGGAAACGACATGAGACCATGATAGCTTGCGCCACTGTCAAGATACGGCTCGCGCAGGGTTAAAGAGTCCGTTTCTTCAGTGCAGCTGCTAGAGTTATGGCCTTTTTACAACTTGTTCCTTCATTCATTTTCTCTGACCAGGTATCTATCTGATTGCGAAATGACCAGGAGTAGGCCTAAATGCCTTCCGAGAGTCTTTCGAGACGTATTTAATTCCGATCACTCAAACAAACCAATTCAGAAGGTGCATGAAAGCATTTCAGACGAAACCGGACAAATGTAAATATATCTGGTTGTTTAAACCACATGTGTAAATTTTACTCCTGGCAAATAATAAAAAAATTAATGTGTGAGAGCGTGTTATGTTGTAGTCAGATAGATAGATATGACGGTGCTACTGCAACATCGCTGCAAATGAGTAAAGCAAGCCAACGCATATGGCCGTAAATGAAACTTTAAAATAAGTCACAAAACACAATCATCTTCAATAGGCTATAAATAATGAGACTAATGACCTTACCAGTGCTTAGGTCGCTCTCTCTCATATTGCGATCTTTTAATTTGAAATGAGCTGCTGAATAAAATGCTGGAATCTTTTGCTTTGATGTGAACTCCGTTAAATGAGCATATACCGCGGGAATTGAAGATCGGATTTATAATAATTTTGCTGAAGTGTAAGGTAGGCTATAAGACAACCTGCATGTAATTTTTTTTTTTTTTTTTAGATTGTGTAGCCCGTTTCGGTTTTTTTGAGCGCCAATAGGCTAATCTATCAGCCTGCCTCAGCTCGTCAAAAATGCCTTTGTGGTGGTATAATAACTAGCCTACTTTGTTTTTAATGTCAAAGTAGTTATATTTCGTTTCGTTTCTTTATTAAGTTCATTTAGAAAAATGTTTAGAGCAATTTTTTGTTTGTTAAATTAAAGTTTTAATTTTTTTATGTGACGACCCAGTGAGTAAACCGCATGTTTAATAGCCTATATTGTCTCTCAAACCAACTTTTGAATTGTCTTGCCTATATAAACTTTAATTTAACAAACAAAAAATTGCTCTGAACATTTTTCTAAATTAGGTTAATAAAGAAACGAAACGAAAAATAACTACTTTGACATTAAAAACAAAACTGAACTATTTTAATGGCTGCAACAATGTAAAAATAAATAAATAAAAAACAGGCTCCAGCCGAACTTGGGCTGAGAATTTTGATAAGCTGTCGGTTTTTACTAAGGAAAATGACTAAAATAGTAACGCGTTAGATTACTGGGAAAAAGTAGTCAGATTAGAGTAACTGGCATCACTGGTTGTGATACAGTAGGCTAGCAGCAGATAGCTAGATATGATAGTCTATTAAAATCATTATCTCCTTTTAAACTTTACAACTTAGTTGCGCTCCCAGTAGTTAGCTAGCCACCACACTAGAGCTGTGGAATATAATAATTTTTATCTATGGCAACGTTGATACAAAAGATTCTGCATAGGCTACATGTAATTAAATAGGCCTTATCATACGTTTCCTACGATAATCTTAAGAACATTTTGAGACGCCATGAATATGAACTAAAATGTGTTTTTAACATACCATCTCTGTATTTAAAAAAATAATTATTATATTAAAAGCACATTTAAGTTCCTATTCATGGTGTCTTTAATTACCTGAAGCTCAGTTTTTCACTTATTTTTGTGTATTTTATATAACAGACCTATAGATTTGGATGTTTTTAAATACCATTTATTCCCGTAAAATAAAAGGCTTTGTGATATTTTTGTGATTGAAAAGATCAATGATTCAATGACAAATGCATTTTTAACAGTCACTTGTTGCCACCTGGTGGGGTAAAAGGGGTGGGACCATGACTTTTAACAATTAATTATGCAGTTCCAATGGATGAAGGGCCCCCCAAGAGGTAAAAGCCCAGGGGCCCCTTGTAGTCTTAATGCGGCCCTGGTCATACCCATGGCATTACACACATTTGTGTCCTCATATGTCACAAAAACATGCACACACACACACACACACACACTGTGTGTAAATAGAAGCTATGATTTATCAAAACTATTTCATTTAAACTTGTGCACATAAACATGTCTCTGCAAAACGGATATAGATCCGATCTTCAGTTCCCGCACTATATGCAGATTTAATGGAGTTCACGTCACTGAAATCATCAGATATGAGCTGCGTTTTATTAGTCATCAGATATGAGCTGCGTTTTCCTAATCATCAGCTGATTTCACAATCAAAGACCGCGGCAGCACAGGTCAGATTGTTCAGTTTTATTTCTTTAATGAAGATTATGGTGTGTTGAGCACCTACGACTTTACTTTCGCTTTCATTTGCGGTAGTTTGTGCGTCGGCTTGATGAAGATAGTCTGTCATATCTGGTTATAACATAACACATAGCCCATAACACACACTCACACGTTTTTTTTTTAGCATTGTTGGGATGAGTAAAATTGACGTGTGGTTTCAACAGCCAGATGCATTTAGACTTTAGTTCTGACTCTAATGTGACCCAGACCTCCTGAAGTGACTTTTAGTGTTGTGTGCATTTCCTCTAAATGCTCCTGTTGTCTTCTGTGCCCACACTTGAGTTTTTGATATATTTAAGAAGCGTGTTTTCTTTGAGCAGGTAAAATTAATGTTTCAGTTCACATAACTGACTGACAACTTTGTATACAGGAGGATGCAGTGAACCGTCAATGTGATATCGAATTAAACCGAATCGATGACATGACCAGTGTAGGTTCACACCCTAATAGATGGATGGATGGATGGATGGATGGATGGATGGATGGATGGATGGATGGATGGATGGATGGATGGATGGATGGATGGATGGATGGATGGATGGATGGATGGATGGATGGATGGATAGATAGATAGATAGATAGATAGATAGATAGATAGATAGATAGATAGATAGATAGATAGATAGATAGATAGATAGATAGATAGATAGATAGATAGATTTGAAATGATTGGAGCTTTGTGACATGGTGCATTATCCTTCTGGAAGTAGCCATCAGAGGATGGGCACATGGTGGTCATAAAGGGATGGACATGGTCAGAAACAATGCTCAGGTAGGCCGTGGCATTTAAACGATGCCCAATTGGCACTAAGGGGCCTAAAGTGTGCCAAGAAAACATCCCCCACACCATTACACCACCACCACCAGCCTGCACAGTGGGAACAAGGCATGATGGATCCATGTTCTCATTCTGTTTACGCCAAATTCTGACTCTACCATCTGAATGTCTCAACAGAAATCGAGACTCAACAGACCAGGCAACATTTCTCCAGTCTTCAACTGTCCAATTTTGGTGAGCTTGTGCAAATTGTCGCCTCTTTTTCCTATTTGTAGTGGAGATGAGTGGTACCCGGTGGGGTCTTCTGCTGTTGTAGCCCATCCGCCTCAAGGTTGTGTGTGTTGTGGCTTCACAAATGCTTTGCTGCATACCTCGGTTGTAACGAGTGGTTATTTCAGTCAAAGTTGCTCTTCTATCAGCTTGAATCAGTCGGCACATTCTCCTCTGCCGCATACTGGATGCTCTTCCCTTTTCACACCATTCTTTGTAAACCCTAGAAATGGTTGTGTGTGAAAATCCCAGTAACTGAGCAGATTGTGAAATACTCAGACCGGCCCGTCTGGCACCAACAACCATGCCACGCTCAAAACGGCTTAAATCACCTTTCTTTCCCATTCTGACATTCAGTTTGGAGTTCAGGAGATTGTCTTGACCAGGACCACACCCCTAAATGCACTGAAGAACTGCCATGTGATTGGCTGATTAGATAATTGCATTAATGAGAAATTGAACAGGTGTTCCTAATAATCCTTTAGGTGTGTGTATGTACACTATTACAAGGAATTAGAGTGAGTTTATCCTGTTGTGTTCATTGTTGGGTGAACTATCCCCTTAAAGTCCACAAGAAACATCCACTGTGCTTTTGGTAATGTGACATTTCCCAGTATTTGACACGGATCAGTGCAGTCCTAGTGAAAAGCATCTCCACAAAGAGTTGTTTCAGAGACAAGTTATTACACGTCGATGGAAATTATACCCTTTTTCCCGCTGTAGAATAATGTGAATATATTGAATAGTTCACAATAAGAGCAGAAACAGGAGTCAAAGGTCATTTGTGGTTTAATCCGCGACGGTTTAGTCTGTTCCTCTTGAACAGAATGAGATCATTTCACCAAAATTGGTACATTCGTGTAACTGCTCGGTCTGTGGTCACGTGAAAAAGGATGCTGTGACGAAGGATGCAACATGAAAAACCACAAAAATGTCTATGGCTATGCAACAGTCAGTCCGATTGACTTGAAAATGGGCATGCAGTGTCTTTGTCCAATGGGGCGCGATTTTCTATAAGGACATTTGCATATCTCGAAAAACACGGCTGCCCAATGATTTTGAGCAGCTATCAGGCTAGGTTAACGGAGGCCGATCGGAACGAAACCCACTGGGCCTGTTTGACAGCTTGTAAAAATTCGAAAGAAATTGGTCCCCAGGGGGCACCGCCGTGTTTTCAGCTGTAATAATGATTGTATATTATGCAATTTTTCGCCCACGACATTCATAACATTCTGAGCAACTTTGATTCACTGCTGTCAATCGAACCGATCTTTAAATATTGGAGATTATTTGAAAAAAACATACTTTTGCTTTTTACTTTTTCTTTCCCTGACATTTAATATTTGTGTAAAGAGAATAACTTACTTTTATCCAGTCCTCCTTCTCCTCGGCCGTCCTGAGACAAAAACACATTCAGAGTTCACATACTTTGCATTTGGCCAAAGATTGTCTTCACAAGTGAGTTTTAGTCTTAAGATGTTTAAAAAGAGAGACTGAACACTGAGACTGAACACTGAGAGACTAACACTGAGAGAGAACACTGAGAGACTGAACACTGAGACTAACACTGAGAGACTGAACACTGAGACTAACACTGAGAGACTGAACACTGAGAGACTAACACTGAGACTGAACACTGAGACTAACACTGAGAGACTAACACTGAGAGACTGAACACTGAGAGACTAACACTGAGACTGAACACTGAGACTGAACACTGAGAGACTAACACTGAGAGACTGAACACTGAGACTGAACACTGAGAGACTAACACTGAGACTGAACACTGAGAGACTGAACACTGAGAGACTAACACTGAGAGAGAACACTGAGAGACTGAACACTGAGACTGAACACTGAGAGACTAACACTGAGACTAACACTGAGAGACTGAACACTGAGAGACTGAACACTGAGAGAGAACACTGAGAGACTGAACACTGAGACTAACACTGAGAGACTGAACACTGAGACTAACACTGAGAGACTGAACACTGAGAGACTAACACTGAGACTGAACACTGAGACTGAACACTGAGAGACTAACACTGAGAGACTGAACACTGAGAGAGAACACTGCGAGACTGAACACTGAGACTGAACACTGAGACTGAACACTGAGACTGAACACTGAGACTGAACACTGAGAGACTGAACACTGAGACTAACACTGAGAGACTGAACACTGAGACTAACACTGAGAGACTGAAAACTGAGACTAACACTGAGAGACTGAACACTGAGAGAGAACACTGAGAGACTGAACACTGAGACTAACACTGAGAGACTGAACACTGAGACTAACACTGAGAGACTGAACACTGAGAGACTAACACTGAGACTGAACACTGAGACTAACACTGAGAGACTAACACTGAGAGACTGAACACTGAGAGACTAACACTGAGACTGAACACTGAGACTGAACACTGAGAGACTAACACTGAGAGACTGAACACTGAGACTGAACACTGAGAGACTAACACTGAGACTGAACACTGAGAGACTGAACACTGAGAGACTAACACTGAGAGAGAACACTGAGAGACTGAACACTGAGACTGAACACTGAGAGACTAACACTGAGACTAACACTGAGAGACTGAACACTGAGAGACTGAACACTGAGAGAGAACACTGAGAGACTGAACACTGAGACTAACACTGAGAGACTGAACACTGAGACTAACACTGAGAGACTGAACACTGAGAGACTAACACTGAGACTGAACACTGAGACTGAACACTGAGAGACTAACACTGAGAGACTGAACACTGAGAGAGAACACTGCGAGACTGAACACTGAGACTGAACACTGAGACTGAACACTGAGACTGAACACTGAGACTGAACACTGAGAGACTGAACACTGAGACTAACACTGAGAGACTGAACACTGAGACTAACACTGAGAGACTGAAAACTGAGACTAACACTGAGAGACTGAACACTGAGAGAGAACACTGAGAGACTGAACACTGAGACTAACACTGAGAGACTGAACACTGAGACTAACACTGAGAGACTGAACACTGAGAGAGAACACTGATAGACTGAACACTGAGACTGAACACTGAGACTGAACACTGAGAGACTGAACACTGAGAGACTGAACACTGAGACTGAACACTGAGAGACTGAACACTGAGAGACTGAACACTGAGACTGAACACTGAGACTGAACACTGAGACTGAACACTGAGACTAACACCGAGAGACTGAACACTGAGAGACTGAACACTGAGAGACTGAACACTGAGACTGAACACTGAGACTGAACACTGAGACTGAACACTGAGAGACTGAACACTGAGACTGAACACTGAGACTGAACACTGAGAGACTGAACACTGAGACTGAACACTGAGAGACTGAACACTGAGACTGAACACTGAGAGACTGAACACTGAGAGACTGAACACTGAGACTGAACACTGAGACTGAACACTGAGACTGAACACTGAGAGACTGAACACTGAGACTGAACACTGAGACTGAACACTGAGAGACTGAACACTGAGAGACTGAACACTGAGAGACTGAACACTGAGACTGAACACTGAGACTGAACACTGAGAGACTGAACACTGAGACTGAACACTGAGAGACTGAACACTGAGACTGAACACTGAGACTGAACACTGAGAGACTGAACACTGAGAGACTGAACACTGAGACTGAACACTGAGAGACTGAACACTGAGACTAACACTGAGAGACTGAACACTGAGAGACTGAACACTGAGACTGAACACTGAGAGACTGAACACTGAGAGACTGAACACTGAGACTGAACACTGAGAGACTGAACACTGAGAGACTGAACACTGAGACTGAACACTGAGAGACTGAACACTGAGACTGAACACTGAGAGACTGAACACTGAGACTGAACACTGAGACTGAACACTGAGAGACTGAACACTGAGAGACTGAACACTGAGAGACTGAACACTGAGACTAACACTGAGAGACTGAACACTGAGAGACTGAACACTGAGACTGAACACTGAGAGACTGAACACTGAGAGACTGAACACTGAGACTGAACACTGAGAGACTGAACACTGAGACTGAACACTGAGACTGAACACTGAGACTGAACACTGAGACTGAACACTGAGACTAACACTGAGAGACTGAACACTGAGACTGAACACTGAGACTGAACACTGAGAGACTGAACACTGAGACTGAACACTGAGAGACTGAACACTGAGAGACTGAACACTGAGACTGAACACTGAGAGACTGAACACTGAGACTGAACACTGAGAGACTGAACACTGAGAGACTGAACACTGAGAGACTGAACACTGAGAGACTGAACACTGAGACTAACACTGAGAGACTGAACACTGAGAGACTGAACACTGAGACTGAACACTGAGAGACTGAACACTGAGAGACTGAACACTGAGACTGAACACTGAGAGACTGAACACTGAGACTGAACACTGAGACTGAACACTGAGAGACTGAACACTGAGACTGAACACTGAGACTGAACACTGAGACTAACACTGAGAGACTGAACACTGAGACTGAACACTGAGACTGAACACTGAGAGACTGAACACTGAGACTGAACACTGAGACTGAACACTGAGAGACTGAACACTGAGAGACTGAACACTGAGACTGAACACTGAGAGACTGAACACTGAGACTGAACACTGAGAGACTGAACACTGAGAGACTGAACACTGAGAGACTGAACACTGAGAGACTGAACACTGAGACTGAACACTGAGAGACTGAACACTGAGACTGAACACTGAGAGACTGAACACTGAGAGACTGAACACTGAGAGACTGAACACTGAGAGACTGAACACTGAGACTGAACACTGAGAGACTGAACACTGAGACTGAACACTGAGAGACTGAACACTGAGAGACTGAACACTGAGAGACTGCTGTGATGCTGAAGAGTCTCAGTCACCTGGCCTGCAGCTCGAGCGAGCGCTGTTTGCCGATGATGGTGAACGCGTGAGGGACATTCTGCTTGACGTTTCCCTGAACCTTGAGGTAAATGTGAAAAAACCAGCATGTGATTAGATGAAGACATGAATATAAACATGCATCTGAACGAACGGCTGAAGTCGCACCTCCATCCCGGCGATGTCGATCCGCTCTCGGACGCTGAACTTCTGTCCCATAAGCCTCAGCTTGGGCACACAGTACAGCACCATATTATTGAACTGTCAACACAGAAACATCATCAACGTCATCATTCTGTATATTCATGATCTAATACATGTGTTAAGCTGTGATAAAAGAGCAGATTCTTTCTTCTGCAGAGCATAAACCCTCTGACGCAGCATATTTAAAAAATATTTAATCTTGAATAAATGATTCAATGACTCACTCATAAAGACTTCACTTGTTTCATTACTGGATGAATCAGTATTTTTGAATGAATCTCTTGAATAAATGATTCAATGACTCACAGTCACACATAAAGACTTCTCGTTTCGTTACAGGATGAATCAGCGCTTTTAAATTATTTTTCTGAGTGAATGATTCAATGACTCACTCTTAAAAACTTCACTTGTTTCATTACCGGATGAATCAGTGTTTTTGAATGAATCTCTTGAGTGAATGATTCAATGACTCATAAAGACTTCACTTGTTTCATTACTGGATGAATCAGTGTTTTTGAACAAATTTCTTGAGAGAATGATTCGATGACTCACTCATAAAGACTTCACTTGTTTCATTACTGGATGAATCAGTGTTTTTGAACGAATTTCTTGAGAGAATGATTCGATGACTCATAAAAACTTCACCTGTGTCATTTTTGAACAATGTTGTGTTCATAACCTGATTTAATCTGCTTGCCTATACAAAGTATGCATTATTAATACCTTTTAATGTTAGCCTGCTGTTAAGCGTTTTCCTTGTTTCCTAGCTTTGTATTCACAACTGTCTCTATTTGTACAAAATGCCCCACATTCATGTAAATCTGTATTTTGCACACGCAAGTCTTAAAGTATTAGTTTAAATGTAGAAATGCACATTTGGTATTTGTGCATACATTAATAATTAGCACAAGATGCATTCACTGGTAGTTGTTTGTGTGGGTTGTGAAATGCTTGAAAACAAGAAAAGTTTCAAAATCCAAATGAATCAAATGAGAAAAGACACCAATAAATGCACGCGTCACGTGATCCACAAATGCACATCTCTCTGTTGCAATCGCAAATTATGATACACTAATGTAAAATAAAACACAAAAATGTCTCTGTTTGTACAAATCGCCGCACATTCATGTAATTCTGTATTCTGTACACGCAAGTTGAAAGGCATTTGTTTGTGGATAGTAAAACATCTGCAGCGTTGATCAAGTTCATGGATAATTGTGCACACATTTATAAATAATTTTGAGACTAAAATATCCCATACAAATCACTGTTATTTAGAAATAAGATTGCTGGTGTTTGAATCCAGATCGGCAACTTTTCAAGATTAATAGTGCAGCTCTATTTCACAGTATGGGAAACTTCATTTTGAGGTGAACCAACCTTTCTTGTTTCATTTCAACAAGTCACAAACCATGATAACCCTTGATGCAAGAACAACTTTAAGACTTTGATAACTGCCATAAAACCTTAAAGGGTTAGTTCAGCCAGAAATGAAATGTCTGTCATTAACTCCTCCCCCTAATGTCGCTCCACACCCGTAAGACCTCCGTTCATCTTCACACACAGTTTAAGATATTTTATATTTAGTCCGAGAGCGTATGCAAGTGTATGCACACTATACTGTCCATGTCCAGAAAGGGAATAAAAACATCATCACAGTAGTCCATATGAGACATCAGTGGGTTAATTAGAGTCTCTTGAAGCATCCAAAATACATTTGGGTCCAAAAATAACAAAAACTACGACTTTATTCAGCATTGGCTTCTCTTCTGGGTTTGTGTTCAATTCTCAAATAAAGATTCAAACGGTTATGAATCAGCGAATCGATTCAATGATTCGGATCGCCAATGTCACGTGATTTCAGCAGTTTGACATGCGATCCGAATCATTGATCAATTCGCTGATTCATAACCGTTTGAATCTTTATTTGAGGATTGAACACAATCGCGGAAGAGAAGCCAATGCTGAATAAAGTCGTAGTTTTTGTTATTTTTGGACCCAAATGTATTTTGGATGCTTCAAGAGACTCTAATTAACCCACTGATGTCTCATATGGACTACTGTGATGATGTTTTTATTCCCTTTCTGGACATGGACAGTATAGTGTGCATACACTTGCATACGCTCTCGGACTAAATATAAAATATCTTAAACTGTGTGTGAAGATGAACGGAGGTCTTACGGGTGTGGAGCGACATTAGGGAGAGGAGTTAATGACAGACATTTCATTTATGGGTGAACTAACCCTTTAACCGAGCGAACAGACGCACCAGATAGAGGTACCGGTCCTGTGCGGTGCCATTCTTAGCAGACATCTTCTTTATGTGACCTTCTTTAATGAATTCATTCGCTGGATTAACAATGTCCTCCTCTCCGCCCAACCGCTCATACACCTCCAACAGCTTGTGCATCTTCTCCTGCATGTGCACACACACACACACACACACACACACACACACACGAACAGTGCAGTCATTTGTAAAGATTTGCATTCACAAACTCAATAAATGAAAAGAAGAACTGTGATTTGCCGCATGACAGCATTAGAAAGAGACAGATAGAGAAGTGAGAGTGATATAGACCACTTCTAGTCCTGCTAACTCACACAGACAGGAAATGGAAATAGCACTTCCTGTCTGTGAGATGAAATAAAGGAAGAGCTCTAACCATTTTCCTGATTGCGGCGTTGGAGTGGTTTGCAGCCGTGGAGATCAGCTCCAGAGCATCTACACACACAAACATAGATGGAATCAGCGTTTTTGAACGAATCTCTTGAGTGAATGATTCAATGACTCACATATGAAGACTTCACTTGTTTCATTACTGGATGAATCAGTGTTTTTGAACAAATCTCTTGAGTGAATGATTCAATGACTCACATATGAAGACTTCACTTGTTTCATTACTGGATGAATCAGTGTTTTTGAACAAATCTCTTGAGTGAATGATTCAATGATTCACTCATAAGGACTTCACTTGTTTCATTACTGGATAAATCTGTTTTTGAACGACTCTCTTGAGTGAATGATTCAATGACTCACTCATAAAGACTTGTTTCATCACTGGATGAATCAGTGTTTATGAATGAATCTCTTGAGTGAATGATTCAATGACTCACTCATAAAGACTTCACTTGTTTCATTATTGGATGAATCAGTGTTTTTGAACAAATCTCCTGAGTGAATGATTCAATGACTCACTCATAAAGACTTCACTTGTTTCATTATTGGATGAATCAGTGTTCATGAATGAATCTCTTGAGTGAATGATTCAATGACTCACTCATGTTTTAACAGTCTCTTGTCCCCATCTACTGGTGTAATGATGTAACTGATACAATCTTTATTTGAAGCCTCAAAAACAGATAAATATAGTCAGTATGGAAGGATTAACCGGCTAAACCATGTCAAATATTTGAGTAATAATTATCATTCAAAAGATTAAACACTCAAAACTCATCCTGTGAAACCTTTTATCGGCTCAATTTCTCAACTTCAAATGTGGAAAAAAACACGGCTTTGATTTTATAGCAATTATTTCGTAAAATATATATTTTCTATAAAACAAAAATCTTTAGTTCAGTGCCTGACAGTAAACAAACTTTTAAACTTTCATTTTTTGAACTTCAATAATCTTTTAAAAAGAGACCAAACTTTTATTACAAAGCATTCGTCAACTACAACAACCGTTCATTTTCAAAAAGAGCCGACGGTTAACAGGTTAGATAAATATATAATGAAATGATTAAGTATGTCAGTGAATGTTGCGATATAATGCAAGCATATTTAAATGAATTATAAGAAGAGGATGTGAAGTACCACAGCCTTGAATAACCCTGTCTGCGTGTCCGTCAGAAACAGAGCGAGGGGTCAGTCAACTTTCAGACATCGTTTATCATAATGGACTCTATATTATAATGGCAAACACTTCCAGCAGATCAACAGATGAGGCCAGAAATAATGAGCTCATCATTACGGCAACTATGACTCCAGTAAACGACACACGGCCCGCTTTCACACCGGCAGTTTAGCTCAGCACAGGGCGCGGGTCGCATGAAAAACAGCTAAAGTGAAAGCTGTCAAGAGGACCGAACCCGACACTACCTGGAGGAACAGGTCTGAGTTTGGTTGCACTTGAACTGTGAACTGTCCGTTTAAAGGGTTAGTTCAGCCATAAATGTAAATAGTGTGATTAATTCCTCCTGTGGTTGGCCAGCCGTCAGACCTCCGCTCATCTTCACACACAGATGAAGATATTAGTGTTGAAATCCGATGGCTCAGAAAGGCCTTCATTGACACCAATGTCATTTCCTCTCTCAAGACCCATAAAGGCACTAAAGACGTCGTTACAAAGCCCATCTCACTACAGCGGCTCTACAATCATTTATGAAGAGGCCAGAATAGAGTTAGTGCGCAAAAACACTAAATAACGACTTATATAGTGATGGCCGATTTCCAAACAAAGCTTCGAACCGTTATGAATCATGAATCGATTCACTGACTCATAACGGTTCGAAGCTTTGTTCTGAAATCGGCCATCACTATATAAGTCGTTATTTAGTGTTTTTGCGCACTAACTCTATTCTGGCCTCTTCATCAATGATTGTAGAGCCGCTGTAGTGAGATGGGCTTTCATTTCTATTGGTCATTGATTTAATTTGATTATATTTCAGCTGTAGTAGTTTTATTGGCGCTCACTCTGTGCGTCTCTGCGGTCCGCGGCTCCGTCCGGCAGCTTCTTCAGATAGTCCTTCAGCAGGAGCTCGTATCGGGGGATCCTCTGCACCGGCTCCAGCATATGGTGCTGCAGCGTCAGGTTACCACACACGTCCTGCTTCTGCACACACACACACACACACACGCTTGTTTTTGTGAAATGTGGGGACATTCCATAGGCGAAATGGTTTTTATACTGTACAAACCGTATTTTCTATCCCCTTACACTGCCCCTAAACCTACCCATCACACACACACACACACACACACACACACACACACACACACACGAGCGTCGGGATCTGACCTGGATGTTCTGCACCACACTCTTGAAGTTGGCTGAGCGTTGAGTCCATGTGTTGACGAGCTCCATCGCCCGGTCAAAGTTCTTCACATACTCGCCGTACATCTTCAGGAACGGAGCCAACTTCTGCAGGATATCTCCTATACGGGGATTACAGCT